>NW_027137834.1:687514-818495 GCF_000149305.1 Rhizopus delemar RA 99-880
TAAATACAACTTCAACACAGAGACCATTATTTAACATAACTTGTGAACGTGGTTAATCCATCTGGAACCACAAACACTTTTAATATAGAGAAGCTATGATGGATTAATGATCGATTTAATTGGTACAAAAAGCAACTGCAATGATCGTTCTGCCTATAGCAAGGGCAGCTGCGCCGTCAGGGCTATACTAAGATGGACCTTGCATAGAGCATTCTTTCACTATACGTTTCTGAATGTATTTCTTTGTTTTATGATAACGACGTTTAATGTTTTTCCAACCTGATCTGATCATGGATAAGATTCACCTTTGGTAGCTTTTGTAATCCTATTGCTGTATCTCCCGTTTTTAAGCGCCTTGAACTTGTTCAGAATATGTTTTCATACGATAAACATCTTTAAATGTAATCGATCTCCATATCAAAATAACTAACGCAATAGGGAAAGCTCAATTGTCTTCTTTTATAGCATTAGGAATAGGCCAATATAGTTATTCTTGAACGTGTTTATGAATTCTAGGTGCCATTTCAAAATATGCTATCTTGAGAATAGTAATACAGTAAAACTTCTTTAATAGCTTCTAAATAGAGAGCTTACAGTATTCCTTTTAAATACGCTTTTTCTCATTTAAGCAAAGGGAATACATAATGAACAGGAAAGTGAAAGAAAGGGACACTTCAATTTGAAAAATCCTTTCGTTTCATGCTTTAGGCAGAAAAAGCAAAGGTCATTTCCTTTAATTTCCAGTTACTTTCAATTTAGTCAAAGATTTTGTGAAAAGAAAGAATTTATACTTTATAATGTATGAAACAGCGATAAGCATTCGTATATATTTACAGCTTCACAGCTAATGTATTTTGCTGTGCATTTTGGTTGGCTGAAGAAATTAAGAACAATGAAGTTCTTTTTTAGGGTATTGATCCTGGTGTTACTGATATATGTACTACAGCTGATTTTGGTTATTCATCTTTAAAGGAAAAAACTAGAAAGGCAACTACTAAGGAACAATATCACATGTACGGCTTTAATCCTGTTACCCAAAAGCATGTGCAACATCAGGAATACAATCAAGAAGATTTTAAATTTATTTGTAAGCTATCCACCCTCAAAACATCAAATTTAATCGATTTCTCAAAAGCCGCTTCCGTTAGACTAAAAATCAACCAAAGGATCTCTGACTAATATAACAAGGATAACTGGTCAGAGGCTTTTATTGAGAATGGTTATTTTATACTTACAATATATATGTTTAGATTAATCAAGCACAGCAGTAATGGTTATATTGGTGAAAAAGAAAGATCAATTGCTTACTGTGATGGCTCTTTTTTTGGATCTATGAAAGGAAGATTACCTTCCCCTAACAGACGGGTTACCAATCCTATTAAGAAGGTGTCAAAAGATTCACAAAGAAAAACTGAATTTATCTATGCCGCTGAGGCTTTTACTAGTCAAGTGTAACTCTTGTAGTACGGTATGAAACTAGGGGGGAAGAAGCAGGCTCTTTAAAGCAAAGTTTAAAACAATACAAGAATCCAGTGCATGAATTACAAAGCCTAAAATAATGGAGGCGCTAAATCTAACCATGTTATATGGTACTTTTTTTAATTTGTTTATTCATATTTTGTTAATTAAATTTGTGGTAATGACAGAACAACCATATTAAGCAAGGATGCTGAAACAGATTCTTAATCTATTGTATATGTATACTTAGAGTACAGCAATTTTAACTATTTTATTTTAAGCTCCTCAGATTTGACTGCATTCATTAATATAGTGGCGAACTCTCAGAAGTTGAAGTTGTCTTTACTATTTCGTCACTCTTAGGCCAATAAAGTGTTTAGACTAAAATGGTACAGATCGACATACACACTATACGTAGAAAAAAAAAAAAAAAAACAAAAAAAATGCATTTACACAGCTTTTTTTTAGGTATATCAAATATATACTGTATAAAACTGAATAAATATTGAGAGTAGAGTCGTCGTAAGGACTTCATGAATAATCCAGTACTTTTAAGACTAGACAGTTGTCTTTTGATGTGCAGATATATTCCAATAGATCTATATGATATTGTGAGTAATTTGATTAGAATTAAGTGTTTTACGTTTATTACCTTGAGTATTTCTATGCACTTGGTTCAAAAGCATCAATTGGGCATTTTTTCCATTCGTGTCGCGGGATGTAATGATATCATTTGCTCGCGATGACGTAGTGACAAGTACTTTATCCACAAGCAACGTGTCATACAATTTGTTGACCATTTTTTGAATCAAACCCACTCTCACTTCCTGATGTTCCTGGCCTAGAGACCTTCTGGTGTATCCAATGACTGTGAAGTTATTTTTCTTGAGGTTCATGACATATGCCTAGTACTTTGGCAGATGCTCCGTAATTGATAAAGCAATGCCATTCAAATATTCATTTTTTAATGTCCATAAGACTCGACATCGAGCCTTTGAACCGTTTTGATCCTTCAATACTTTTCGTTCCTGTTCTTGGCTCATATATAAAAATTTCTTGGTGTTGCACCACTTTATGAAAGATAACAACGATTTCTCATCAAATCTAGTTGTATATAACATAATCAAAGAAAAAATATCCCTGGATGAGACTTTCTTTTTTATGTAAAGTGATTCTTTCCATGGCTCAGTTGGGACATACACTTGATTCAGAAACTGAACAATCTGAGCATCGTGCACTATTTAATAGTATTAATAACTAATATATCTTCCTTCTAATATAGTTTCATGACTATTGCAATTACCATGAGCAAGTAATAGTATTTAAAAGCTGAAAAAAAGTTTTGTGCATCAGTTTTGTCCGCTACTGTATATATCTTTTTTCTTACTGTTAAAACCCACATGTTTCTTTATAAACAATATTATTATTATTATTATTATCAATAACATTACATTTTATTAACGCTCAATTAAATGGTGTAGGTGGTGGGGGGAAGCCAGGATCCGAGCCGTGGGGCGATGACGGCCGTTGAGCGAGCTTAGCGAGTAGGTAGGCTAGTAAAAGTTTTATATAATGCTTTTTGTGATGATCTTTTACTAGCAATCACTTTATGTGTTTATACCTTTTATTGTCTCTCTTTTATTTGCACTTCTTGTTCTATCTCAAACTACCTTAACTTTCTTATATTAATCATTTCCAGAAATGGTACTGCTTCGTTTCCAAGTTACTTCAACGCTTTTCTCCAAATCATTTTTATTTTTCACAAAAATTTGAAAAATACAGTAATATAGACATTCGTTTAGCCTATTGCTACAGCCATCCAATTCATGCGTCAATTTCTAGCAACAATTCTTTGAACAGACTCCTGTCTTGGACAGCATTATCATGAATCAAATTCAGAAAGAATTATTGCTACCATCTGCTTATAATGATTATTCTGGTATCTTTTGTGCTTTTATAAGTCCCTGTTTAATATACTCGCACCGCTTTTAATCCTTATATTCTTTGATGAGATTTAATAAGCATTTATTTGGTCTACATTTACTGAGCTTCACAAAACTAGCCGTCCGATTATTTATCCAAGGAAGGAAAGTTGGTTCTAAAAAAAACAAACACTTAGGATACTTAAGCGAAATAGGAGTCATAAGAGAGCTTCTTTTACGTTAAACAGTCATCATACCATTTTTTGTAGTCAAATTGGGTAGCATAGAGCTTTGCCACATACTGATATATGCAACGGAGTTTCTGTTTAGCTCACTGATATTCTAGGCCAATCATATGTTTTCATTGGTCGAAGTATTTATCTTTTTTTGATCAAAGGTCATTTTTTTTTGTTTATTTAACCTGCAACCACGCTTTAGTGAGTTACTTTTTCTACAATGGGGAACAAAATATCAACTGTGACAGCAATCGCAGGAATAGACAGCTATGTAAGCGAGTTGGGCGACATAAACTATCAAAAAAGGTTCGTTCTCAATTAAACATCACACTGTTGTTGTATTTATGCACGATTTATTACAGTATCGGTAATGCTCGATTTATGAAGACAATTCTTGGAAGACATGACAAAGATGGATATGTTGTTGTGAAAATATTTGTAAAGCCTGAATTAGGCATGTCATTAAGCAAAAGAGTGAAAAAATTAAAAGGTTTGGATATACTACAACTTTTTGATTTTTGAGTTTACAGCCTTTTTGTTATAGTGGAATATAAAGCCCTATCAGACGTACACAATGCATTTTCTTTCCAAAGAATATTGGAAACAGACAAAGCAGCATATTTAGTCAGACAATATTTATACAGTAATTTATATGATAGAATCAGGTACGATCGTGTGGTTACATAATCTAGACTTGGCCTTATATTATTCCTAGTACACGACCCTTCCTTACTATTATCGAGAAAAAATGGATAGCTTACCAACTATTGAGAAGTATCGCTGATTCTCACTCAAAAAATATTTATCATGGAGATATAAAGACAGAAAACGTACTTGTTACCTCTTGGAATTGGGCATTCCTCGTCGATTTTGCTTCATTTAAACCAACTTATTTACCTGAAGTAACAAGGAAAAAATTATAGTATTACAGTTGCAAATGCTTAACACTATATCAATAGGATAATCCCGCTGATTTTTCATTCTTTTTTGATACGTCTTCCAGAAGAACATGTTATATTGCTCCAGAGCGATTCTATAAACCAGGAACAGAAATAGATCAAAGAATTGTGAGATTATATAGCCTTTTAGTGTGCTATATTATTTTCTAACGATATGCTTGATAGAAAATGATGGATGAAGACGATTATTTGAATGAACTTACACCAGAAATGGATATATTTTCTGTTGGGTACAGTCATTTACTACATGTATAAAGATATACGCTAATGGATCTACACTTCCTAGTTGTGTGATAGCAGAATTATTTTTAGAAGGGACATCACTTTTTACTTTATCTCAATTATTCAAGTACAAAAATGGTGAATACAATCCTATTGTAAGCTTGGATAAAATTGAAGATAAAAATATCAAGGAATTGGTATCACATATGATCCAGATCAATCCGGGATCTCGACTGTCTGCTGAAGAATATTTGGTGCAATGGCATGGAAAAGCATTTCCCCATTACTTTTATTCATTCTTGTATCAATACATGAGTTCTTTGACTGATAAAGCTGAGCAACAAAAAGATCCGACAATTATGTCGACTTTATCTTCTGCCTATCCAAGTACAGCAAGCAAGAAACTCACTGATGCAGATGAAAAAATTGAGCGCGTATTTCATGACTTTGAAAAAATCATGGACTACGTCTCTTATCCATGCGAAGATATTCATCTTGAAGAAAAGCGCAAGATGCGAAAAGGTAATCATTGGGTTTTTTAATGAATCCTGGTATTATACTGATAAACACTATGACTTTGTAATAGATTCATTAAATACAGCTACTGCATCATCTGTAAGTGGCATTGAATGTATCATGTTTTAGTTTATTAATTAACATATTGCATATTTTCAATGAAAAAGATTTTGCTATCGCCTGAGTCCAATATTCCCAATCATAGTAATGCATCCAGTACACATGAAGGAGTTGTATATAAGCCTGGAGGTAATAAAGAAAAGAACGTGAATATTTGATAAACATATATTTATCTCTCATTTATTTATAGAGGAAGGCTCTCTCATTTTATTGTCATTTATATGCTCATTGATTCGAAACACTTTATACCCAAGCTCCAAACTCAAAGCATTTGATATACTTCTCGCGTTAGCTGAAAGGCTTCCTGACGATGTCAAATTGGATCGCTTAGTTCCTTATTTGATGTGTTTATTGACAGATGAATCTGCATTAGTTAGAGCGAATGCAATCAAAACATTAACTCAGATTGTAAGCTAAAAGTTTATATGTCTCCTTTGCATTTGAGATTAATAATCTATTAATAGTTATGCATGGTGGATTCAATACTTCCGATCAACGCTAGGATTTTCCCAGAGTACATTTTACCAAATCTTCGTTCATTCACAACAGACAAAGATGACTTGGTTAGGTCAACCTATGCTTCTTGTATTGCTTTACTGGCAGAAACCGCTTTAAGGTTTTTAGAAATGACACAGGTTAATATAATATCTCGAGTTTTTGGCTTAATACTTACACGTCTTCTATAGCTGCTTAAAGCAGATAACATATATCCAGTTACCACAGATGCCGATTCTGAAGACTTGAATTTTGAGGTACAATGGCAATAATGATCTTTTGCATTTTTTCACACTTTTATCTCTTCTAGTCATCTTACGATTCCTACCTTCAAGAACTTCAATCTGTCATACAAGAGCAGACTACTATGCTATTGATAGATAAAAGCAGCTCTGTAAAAAGAGCATTACTAACAAACATTACTTCATTGTGTGTATTTTTTGGAAGACAAAAGGCGAATGATGTACTACTCAGTCATATGATCACTTATTTGAATGACAAAGATTGGATGTTGAGGAGGTAAAAGTGAACTTAATATACAACAAGCTAGGATCTTTAACCTGGTTATATTAGTGCTTTTTTTGAAAGTATTAAAGGGGTTGGTACATTTGTTGGTGCTCGTAGTTTAGAAGAATATATACTGCCCCTAATGATTCAGGCACTAACAGATCCGGAAGAATTTGTGGTTGAGAAAGTACTTAATTCATTAGCAAGTTTAGCTGATCTTGGTCTATTTCCAAAAATGAAGCTTTGGGAAATTGTGAGTATTGTTTGGCCTCTTATTTGTCATCCTAATGTATGGGTCCGTGATGGCTCTATTGGTTTTATTTCTTCTGCTATCAAGCATTTGCCAGAGACTGACGTTTGGTGTATCATATATCCTCTATTAAGACCCTTTTTGAGATCCGATATTGCAGATGTTAACGAAGAAGCATTATTAGAAAATATAGAAGCGCCAGTAAGAAAATGCTTTTTTATATAAATATGTGTCTGATCTTAATATTTAGATGTCACGCCAAGTTTATGAACAGGCCATTATATGGGCCAGTAAAGCTACAGAAAGGACCAACTTCTGGAAAAAGCAGAGAGAGGCATCAAAATCGGACTCAATAAGGATAACAAGTGAGTCATGTAACCTACTAACAGGAGATTACTTACTGAATTACGTGCTTGTCGTATAGTAATGGTTGAAAAGGAAAACGAATTAGAGAATTCTCCAGAGTAAGTACACCGATAGCTAGCATCAGCAGTTTTTGTTTTATAAATTTATGTAGAGATGAAATGTTTCTCGAGCGCCTAAGATCTGTTGGCATGTCTGTAGAAGATGAAGAAAAATTGAGATATATGCGAGACTATATTTTTAAAGTTTCTCGTGTAAAAATGAGAAATAATCGACCAAGCATGAAAGATGATTATGAAAATGCGGGAAAAGAAGAAGTTTTCCTGAAAAATCTTGGAGTGACTCCAATGACGGTATTTTTGCCTGATTTATCTCAACAAATACGGAATGCAAAAACAAAGCTACACAAAGCATCCAACAATGCAACAAAGGCACCTTCACCTATGAGAGCACATTCACGAGAGGACCTTTGCAAGCTAAACCAAGTTGCTAACCAGCCTCATGTTAAGGCACTTGCCAAAGACAACAGCAAAACCAGAATAGCCTCAATCCCTATACAAACTAATGCATCTGATGACTCTGTGGAAACATCAACAGAAAGCCCCTCAGAGTACAATTTTGGTACAAGCTTACCAAAGAGTCTTGAACGTCCAAAAAGTAAAAAAAAAAAAAAAAAAAAAAAAAAAAAAAAAAAAAAAAAAAAAAAAAAAAAAAAAAAAAACTTTTATAATTATTCATCAAACCTAATAGGCGTTATTTTGACAATGAATTCAATCAAGACTAAAGACAACAGAATGGAAGAATCAATAAAATTAAATTTGATAGACAAAAATTGTCAGGCTAAAGATGATAGTGAAACAACAAATGCTTGTTCAGGTACACACAGAAATCGGATGATTTATAGTTCACCGTGCTAAATTGAATGCATATAATGATTATTAGTTGGCTACGCACATTTACAGAGGCTTTTGTATAAAACTGCCATGGAGGCCTTTCCTCCACATATACCAGAATTTATAGGAGATCCAGGTGTACTAAAGAAATTTAAGAGACTTCCCCAAGGAATTACGACCTTCAGAACAATGAATAATTGGAAGCCAGAAGGCATTCTGGTAGCTCACTTTACAGAACACACAGCTGCTATCAATCAGCTAGCTATCTCGCATGATAACTTGTTATTTGCATCCTGTTCTGATGACGGTTCAGTCAAGATATGGGATTGTTCAAGGTTCGAAAGAAATGTGACAAATAGATCAAGGGTCACTTATAATCAGCAAGGTTAGTATTATCCAAAACTCTTGAGAGCAAACTATAAAATGAATATTCTTTTCTTAGGAGGTAGAATTAAGTGTATTACTTTTATTCAGCAGACTTATAGCATCGCTTCTGCTTCAGATAATGGAAGTATACACATTTTCCGGTAAAATGACTTTCCTTTTTTTTTTTTTTTTTTTTTTTTTTTTTTTTTTTTTTTTGCTAATTTAAAATAGAGTGGATATAAATGATACAGGATCAGCGTTGAAATTTGGAAAGTGTATTGTAGTGAGAGAATATCAATTAGAGGGCGAGTATGTGTTGAGTATGAAGCATATTACTACCAGTAGGTTATCTCTAGTAAAGGGAAACTCATGTGTATACTAATCATTGACGATAGACGCTTCAAATACAATGGCAGGATCTAAGTCTATTTTGATTTTTACAACAACAAAAGGGCGTATATATGCATTAGATTTGTTGACGATGGAAATAGTTTGGAAATTACAAAATCCTAAAAGCCACGGTATTATAACAGCAATGACAGTTGACAGAATGAATACATGGCTACTTGTTGGAACAATGAGAGGAATTTTAACTTTATACGATTTAAGGTTTCAGATTCCTTTAAAATCGTGGCTTCATCCAAGCAAGAGCCGAATTAGTGTACTTTTATTGAATCATGATCCTCGTGCTGAAAATAAGCAAGTAATAATCGCTTCTGGCAAAAATGAAGTATCCATATGGGACATTGTAAATTTGCAATGCATTGAGGTGTTTGCAGTGAAATCTGGAGATGAAAAAATGACAGGTGTTATTCTTGAATCTTACAAGGTTTGTATATGTCTATTAGGAGAAGTGGATAAACAATAACACAAATATATAGTCTCTTGAAGCACCTAGTAATCGAGAAATTTTATTAAACTCATTTACAAGCAATGAATCTATTTCCACAGAAAATTCTATTCGAGCTATTGCAGCTCCATCCGACTGCCGATTCATGATTACTGGAGGATCAGATAGGAAAATAAGATTTTGGGATACAGCAAGGATCGAAAATTCGGGTATCGTATTAGGATTAGAATTAGATGAACCAAAAGCAAGATACAGTACAAATACAATTGAAAACATGAAGTTCCACTTTGAGTTCAATAGAAATAACGGCCATCTTGGCAATAGTAATAGTCGAAGCAATAGTACAACGAGCATGAATTCTTTAGCAAATTCAGTAGCACAGCAACAATATTTAATGAGAAATCATATAGATGCAATAACCGACATCATTCTTACAGAATCACCTTATCCAATGATAATTAGTGGTGATAGAGATGGGGTCATAAAAGTATTGGCTTGATTTTAGTATGTAAACTGTTGTATTTCTTATTGTTTTGATATGTATATCTTTCCATACCATCCTTCTCAATATAATATCCATTAAAGATGTACAATCTCGTGAATCCTTTAATCTTTGAAACATTTTCATGAATACCAGTTTCTTGATAGTTACATTTCAGACGTATAACTAAACAATATCAATCATTCTTTAATCAACAATTTGTAAATCTATCTTGTTTGATTGATCTTACATTTGTTTTATTGTAAAACTTGTGATGATCGAATAATAGCTGGCGCTTATTTTATCTATTTGACATATCTCATTTAATATGCCATGTTTACCGTATAAGTTTTTATTGTGGGTATAAAATAACTCAAATTGTGTATGAAATAAAAGTATTGAATACATAGTATTATTTATTACATATTCATAAAATCCCTTTCTGGTATTAGTCTTATAATTCTACATGGTTCATCAGGCTTAATTATAATTGATCTTTTAACATTGGTTCTTTTTCTCGTCTTGAAATCTAACAGATTTATTCACTACATCTTCAACTGCTAATACTTTTTCTGCAAATATCTCGTAATAGTTTGCCAACATTATTTATTAAATAGCATTTTTTCAACAACAAAACCTAATTTTGAGTTTCATTACGCACCACATAGATTTGCAAGCGATAAATTATATTTAAATAAAAAATCTTTAGTATTTAATAAAAACTAATAAAAGGAAAAGAAAGCTTCAGATTGCTTAGATCAAGCAGTTTAAAAAATAAAGTAAAACTATTAAATCTTAAAAAGCAAACATTACTCTTATTTTAATGGTTCGTTGCTTTTGCTTGTAATTAGGACTCATAATCATCTCCATCGATCATTTTTACATGCTATTCTTTCTGTTTACAGAATCCTGTTTCTTTTTTCGCATCATCTTTCTTTTTAAGGTTTATCAGGCTTCGAAACAGAACAATGGAGCTAATTGAATAATTTGTCCAATATTTACTCTATCAATGGCAGGCTTTTTTTTTTTAGTTTCAGGCACATAAAGTTATACAGTAGATTAGTTGGTTCCATTTTTAATCAAACAATAAATTCATTAGAAGCGATAATGGCATCCAAAGAACTGCTGGAAACATATGAAGAAACACAAGGATACCATATGGAACAATGGAATGCAGCCTATTTGGGTAAGTATATCTTTTCAAGGCAATTCATACCTTCAGCAATATTCTTGCGACTGTGTTACTGAAAGTAAGTCAAATGCTCCAAACCAATTACATCTTTTTTACATACAAAAAAAAATTACGACAAATGATAGCCTTAATGGTCATCTGAGAGTGCATGTATGGATGCATAATAATCTTGGTTCGTGTTACAGAAAATGGCTGTATTCGTTATCTACTTTATTTGCAAAAAGTTTGTTCCAGTTTACCGGGTAAGTTATACTTTCGTGTTTCACAAATTATCGAACACAATCTCTGATTTGTAATGTACATTGTAACTTATCAAGTAACATATTTTAGTTTTTTTTATTCCTTGTCAAACCTTAATAAATTATGTATCATCTAACTTACGTTGTATTCTTTCAGTCTTTCTTGTAAAATAAAGCTTTGATAGATAAAAAAAAAACAATTTTTTTTTTTTTTTTTTTTTTTTTGCAAGCACCAGGGCAATTGCGTTTTGTTAGATCTGCATTATGAGGCAAATTTGAACGCTAGCTAAACAATAGACGTGACACGCACTTTCGTGGTTTATATTACTTGCGTATCACTACATAAGTTACGTATTATCTCGAATGTGTTACTGACCTAAAGCTTGCTCCACAACTTACTTGTTTTGTTTCTGTATGTCAATAAGCATTAAGCATAAAACATAATAATTTAAGTGCATGGGAATTAAATCAATGTTTGCTCAATTCAGAGTAAGTTACTGCATAACTTTTTCCTTTATGGGCCAGTCTATCCTTTTTCTAACGTATCAATTGATTTTCGTGTGAATGTGTTCATCACAACATGATACAAGGCATGTTTATATACTGGAAGCACAAGAGCGCTCATTGCAAAAAGCATGCTTCTTCTCTTTTTCTTTTATCTCATCCAATAACAAATGTTATAATGTTCAACAAACCCTTCGTAAGGATATATCCCTGATAACATTTTCGTATGTTTACTAATGCAATAGTTTGCTTTAACTTGGATTCAATACCAGCGATCACCCTGAGAAACATAATGTAAACCTAAATTAATGTTGCACTGTGTATTCTATTTTCTGGAAAATAGGGAAATTAAAGAATCCTTCAATAAGATAAGCAAGACACCATATTAGTTCATAATGCCCCTTTTAGTCTATTAGATACCATTTGCAGAAGGTAAAACTAACAAGATAACCTCATGAACCATAATACCAAAAATTATGAACAACCTGGCAAACAAACGAATTCAACTGTTTAAAAACATATAAAAGGATCCAGTCATTGCTTCTCTTTTTTTTTTCAAACAACAAGCAATCAAACAAACGCTTACAGTTTAAATTCCTTTCCCTTTTTTCTGAAATATCTATCGCTTTAAACCTTCTCTTTTAAACGAAAATGCTTCCCAAGACATTCATTCTCTTTGCAGTCTCCTGCGTTACTATTGTCACCGCTGCTGGTCTCGATGACAATATTCTTGAAGACTTTAGTGCTGTTAAAGGCAATGGAAACTACATCTTCCATTTGAGTCCTGAAACTGATATCAAGACTTGTATGTATACCATCTAAATTGCTTATGACCGTATTTTAACTTTTCACTAAATAGTTGTTCCTGATTTCATCAATGGCGCTACTCACGCTGTTATCCAATCCATGGGTGGCGACAAGGTGCAAGTTCAAAAGAACAAGATAGTCAAGCTTGGTACTGATGAAGAGCAAGTCCAAGTCATTGATGTCTACAGCATCGCTGACTCATTCAAGGGTCTCACTGTCAAGTTTGAAAATGCTAGTGTGATCGAAGATCTTACTAAGGAATTTAGCAAGAACATTTTGAGAGTTTTCCCTGATCAAGACATTAAGTTTGATTTGCCTAAGCCTAAGAACAAGAAGAGATTCCTTGCTCGTTCTAGATCTCAGAAGCGCGCTGAACGTAAGGGTAACTACGACCCCGATACCTTTGATAACTTTGGTAAGCCTGATGATCTCGAATTGGAGAATTCAACCTTGTCTAAGAGAGCTGCTACCAGCTACTCTAGACAATCCGGCGCTCAATGGAACTTGGTTCGTATCTCTCAACACAGAAGAGATCTATCTCAACCTTACATCTATGATTCTAATGCAGGGTATGAACAAAAAAAAAACACATTATTTAAAATACTTATTTTTTTCTTAGATCTGGTGCCTATGTCTACGTTGTTGATGATGGTATGCGTACTGACCATTCTGACTTTGGTGGCCGTGCTCAATGGGGTTGGTCCTCTTACTCTGGTATCTCCCAGTATGGTACTGGCCACGGTACTCACGTCGGTGGTATCATAGCTGGTAGCACCTATGGCGTTGCCAAGAAAGCCAACCTTGTTGCTGTTCAAGTCCTTGACGACACTGGCTCTGGCTCAGTCTCCAGTATCATTTCTGGTCTTCAATGGGTTGTAAACAACGCTAAGAAGGGTCGTTCTGTTGTCAATATGTCCTTGGGCATGAAGACCAATGGTGTTCCTTCTTCTACTCTTTCCGCCTTCAATAGTGCCATTGATGCTGTTGTTTCTTCTGGTATCCCTGTATTTGTCGCAGCTGGTAACTCTGGAAGTGATGCCTGCTATGTCTCACCTGCTAATAACAAGAACGTCTTCACTGTTGGCGCCACTGACAAGAGCGACGCAATGACCGATTACAGCTGTTACGGAAGCTGTGTTCAAATTCTTGCCCCTGGTGACAACATCCTCAGTACTTATGTCAACTCCAGAACATCCACTACCACCATGTCCGGTACCTCTATGGCCTCTCCTCATGCTGCTGGTGTTGGTGCTCTTTTACTCAGTCAAGCTGCTGGCACCTCTCCTTCCTCCATTTACAGCCAAATGTCAAGCTTGGCTACGTCTAATGCTGTTACTTCTATCACTGGTAGAACTGTCAACAAGCTCTTGCACAATGGTCAACAGTCAACCAGCGCTTAAATCTAGGAAATAATGTTATGAAATTTCATATTTTATTGAGCTCTTATGAGCCATTATTTATTATCAAGTAGCGAGTATACAATAAATAATAAATTTAGTGTGTTTCACGCAACATAAAAAAAGCCTTGCTGATTGAAAAGAAATTTAATTGCAAAATGTAGAAAAGGAGTATACTGGAAACAATTGGGATTTGGTATTTATTGAACAATTGGTATAATAATGAATGATATTTGCCTGTTAGTCTTTTTTTTTATGCTTTTACTGTTGATTTAAATCTATTTGCTCCTGCAACTCTTGAATAACACAATCACAGAAGGCGATTGCTACATTTTTAGTAATAAACAGGCCTTTATCTGTTTTCCGAGCGATTTCGGAAGGATCAAATTCATCAAAGGTGAGCTCAAATCTAAACTTACAGGCTCTAAATACATTGGATGAATAAACGTGTCAATTTTTATACATTTATAAAACTTACGCAGCAAAAAACCGAAGATTCTCTACAGCTCTATAGGTACGGCGGGTGTCATCGTGAATTTTTGTAATAAATCCAAAAGGACGTTTAGACAACTTCAAAATTCTATTATAAGTGTTGCAAAAGACCTTTCCGTCTCTAGTTTTTAAAATATAAAATGAGTAAATACATTTTAACATTTCACAAAAAAAAATTACGCTAAACATTCTAAGAAGGCATCTTCATCTTCTTTTGGATTTGGTATATCAATTGGGTCTTTACTTTGACTATCAACAAATAAATCATAGCATTTACCTTTAAATATATGTAATTAGTCTCAAATAGCACAAATTATATAAGTGCATTTTTACCAAGAGGGTCATTAGGGAAAGAATTCCTTTGTAGCCATAAGGGTATATTATTCGTCATTTTTGTTTCTTCATCTTTCCCATCATCAGATAAACTCAAAACGGATGTTTTTCCTATCAATGCCTGGATTTCAGGAGTAAATACCGCAGGAGGACTTCCGATACGATGAGGAGGGTTAAACCCTTGAGTCTCGACTACTCGTAAATAAGTATGAATTGCTTGTCTTTCTCGTCCCAGCAAGTCAAACTCAGACGATTTGTACAAATACCCTTCTTCATCATTTCCATCTTCTCTGTTATGGCTTTCCAAATCTTTCATGACCTCCAAAAGAGACAAGGAGGCACCTCTTAACTTACTTAGTGCGGAGTCAGATAAGTCATGCCGATGCGTGATATAATTACGAACTGAATCTAACATTTTTGTGACAGACTGAATTAATGGTATGATTTGAAAGCTTCTTTCTGTTGGGGTTGACGACCTTGATGAAGGTTCATCTTCTAACGAGTTTGATGATTGACGAGGACTAACGACCATAGCCCAAGTTGTCAAGGTGTTTTGTATATCCTCAAAGCATACATGTAGCAGCACATCCAAGTCTGTCTCTACATTAAGATCAATCCAACTTGGAGGTGGTGCTTTTGGCGTTGGTAGCTGTTCATCATATTCATCTGGTTCCTCTGTTAGGGTTTTTTGAAATCCTAATGTGCCACCTCTATTTAAAAATAAGTTGACGGGTCCACAGAAATGATTGACTGTTTATATCACACACATCACACTTACTTGTTTACTTTTAAATCTCTTTTTGCGTAAAAATTTTGTAATCTTTCGATAGAACCCAAAGTTAAGACAGATGATCTTCTTTGAGCTAAAGAAAAATAAATTGAGTAAAATGAACGATGGGGAGTACATGCTTATCTACCTGATCGAGCAAATCCTTTAGTTTGAATACCATTGATAGGCTTCAAATATCTTCGTCCGTATGGGCTTACTGCACGTATAATAGAATCATTTTTTGGTTCTGAGACTGGTGCTTTTCTAATAAACCCAGAGAGTTCGTCTTCTGTTGAGGGATTGTGAGAAATTGCACTTTCCTGAGATCCAGAGATGGAACCGTTGAAAGAACGCTGCGACATCCTTAAACAAAACAAAAAAAAAAAAAAGAAAAAGTCCAAACACTGTGCCTCACATGAACAAAAAGACAGAAAGCTTCAGTCACAGTAGTACAAGATTGAAGATTTCTGCCTTCATACTAATTATGCATTTTAGTATCCTTACAAATTATAAAGTACAAAATACTTTTTTCAAAATTAACTTATTTTTGTATCTTCTTTTAATACAGAAAATCAAACAAAGAATCAATGATCATTCTCTTTGTATTAAAACTTGTTGTTTGATGAATATTTCAGTAGCACATAACTCTAACTGAATTTTTAAATAGTGGCATAAATATTTTCACCCTTAATTTCGTAAGGGGTTCTTAGCCTCCACTCATTTCTCCATCTAACATGAACGAACACCTTTAATATCCTTGTATTTTTTGATGAGTTTTAATACACATTAAAATTCTCATTTATAAAGATATTATGTATTGTTATAGATAAATGTGTTTTACCATGCTTTATAAAACACACAATATTTAAAGATTTAAAATATTAAGCTTAACAAAAGACCAAAAAAATTGCCTCATACTTATTGAGGTAAATATCATGATCCAAAACATCAAATCAAGAAAAGTGATTATGAAAACATGATAGATGTATTTTTGCATTGAAGCACAAAAAAAACCAATTTTAGTTTGATAGTGTTCATTCTAACTATACAACAGCATACGTATATCCAGCATGGTCCAACTAAATATATTGTTGAATACATTCTTTAGTGAGATTTTTTATTGTAAATACATTTATTACTGAAAAACAATGTTTTACTGATTTAACGAGTCTTGAAGTCTATAAAAGTAAAAAATAAATAACCTATTTCTTTTTCTATTTTTATACAACTTACAGTCCAAAAGAACGTTCATAGCTTCGGATTCTTCTCCAAAATCGGTAACAGCAACACAAGAACAACCAACGACCTTACGGGCGTTACCTTCACGGTCAATCTTGCAGAGACCAGCCCATTCACCAAGCTTCTTGGCGTCAGAGACCTTGATCAAGTTGATGTTGTGTTCAGCACAGAGGGCTTCAACCAACTTGAGGTATTCGGATTCGGTACAGGATTCAACGAGAACAGCCAAGTGAGCTTGACGTCTTTATAAAAATTAGAGCTTGCTTTGCTATCAACGTGTGTCATTTACCTGTCCAAAGCCTTGACAGCTTCCTTCAAACCGCGGGCGAGACCGTCGTGAACCAAAGCACGACGAAGAACTTCTTGAAGAGCATCTTCAACGGACATTTGACCGGAAGTGGCTTCAACAGCAACTTCGACTTCTTGGCTATCAATAACTTCTTCGTGGTCGGACATGCTAATCAAGGTCATTAATATATCATTCTAACATTCGTTCTTTCCCCTTTAATATCATTCAGTTTTTCTTTTTCTTTTTTTCTATCCATCCATCTTTTTCCCGTATCATCCATCTCTCTCATCCTGTTTCTATTTCTATGTATTGACTCATATACATACTTTGGGTATTCCTTAGAAAAAAAGAGAAGGAGCTATCAGTACTGCTCCAACAGGTTGTTGTATGTGCACACACAAAGCTGATGAACTCTTGACGGAGAAAGAAAAATTCAAAAATATTTGTCCGCACCGGACAAATTTTACAACAATCATTCTATTTACCAAAACATTTGCTTCGTCAGTAAATAAGGTGTAATTCATGCATATAGGATAGAACGTAAAATGCGAGCATACAAAGCAATCCGTACCTCTCTCATATCAAAATACACTTCTTATTTTTTTTGGGAATGTTATTAAATTTTTATTTTAAAAAAGCGAATTCCATACAATATGCGTATATGCCCTTTTTCTCTTTTTCATTTTCATTTGCTTAGAATTCAGCGTTAGCGGGGAATTCAAAAGTAACAGCCTTGCCAGTGAGCTTCTTGTAAACAGCAGAGAAAGTATCGAGCTTGTATTCAAGAGAGGTAGCGTCCTTGGCATCAAGGAAAACCTTAAGGGTCTTGGAACCATCAACCTTTTGACGAAGACGCTTACCAATGATTTCAGTAGGGTAAACAAGATCATCCAAGATAGCATCGTGAACAGCAGTCAAAGTACGACTTCTGGGACGAGGTTGCTTACCGTTGGTACGACGAGTGGGAACGGGCAAGATGCGACGTTGAGCAACAAAGACGACGTGACGATCAGAGAACTTCTTTTCAAGTTCACGTGTAAGTCTAGCTTGGATCTTGTGGAAGCCAGCGAGGCTGGGAACGGGGACAAAGATGACAATAGCCTTCTTACCAGCACCAAGCTCAACCTGCAAAATACTATTTTCAATAAAATTCTTTCTTCAATGGCATCTATCTTACCTCCTTGGCAGCAGAGATTTGAAGGGCACGAAGTTGCTTCAAATCGGGAACACTGGATTCAAGATCAACAAGAGCTTGGGCAACGGAGAGTTCGAACTCATTAGCAGCTGGAGCACCAGCTTGCTTAACAATCTTAGAAGCCATCTTTGACTACTGTTAGTTGAACAGTTGAATTATAAAAAAAAAAGGTTAGTTTCAACAAAACTCTATCTCGCTCCTCCTATATGCCCACACACACACACCGGAAAAGATTAGAATGAAAAAGTGGTGTATTACAATTTTGACTCTGTTGTTTTTTTTTTTTTATCTTCTAGGGATGGATGGCACATAAAGTGAGGCTGGCAACAAGTTTGATCCAAAAGCTTACGATATCCATCCATTCATTAAAAGACTCGATCTGTATACAGTCATCTTTTTCCATTCTAATCCTTTCCACCTTTCCCATCTGATATGATACATACGTGAAAAATAAAGGAAGGAATCTCAGCCCTATCCAGTTCAACTGCTACTTTTACTTGTCCGAGGTTTGGGTGAAGAAGGACGGAGATTAAAAAGTAATTTAAAAGTACTCATTGGCTGTATTTTTGAATACAAAAGGTGGGGAACGATGCTCTGTATAAATATAAATATTCTGCTTCGTACATTACAGAGACTAGTGCTTCATTATTAGCTTCATTTGTCTAAAGGATATCAACTTCTTAACCATAATAAACCTTCATCTTTCAGATCAGGCAAAGATATGTAAAAGATGGGCAAAAATGAGCACTTTGCTTTGGGGCATAACAACATAATGGGTATATTTAATATTGCTCCTTTAGTTTTGTTCTGGCTTTATTTAAAAATTGGAAAACCCATATTCGCTTGAAAAAAGAAAATGAGAGAAGACGGAAGTATTCGTAAAGAGTAAGAAAGCTTCGGTATTCTTCATAATATATCTTACCTTTTTCGTTTCTTTTTACGCTTACATACTAAGTTTTCTTTTCAGCAGCTAAAGTTTTCTTATCTTTCTTTTACAATTTTGTGTATCAAAAAAGACATAATGTTTTAAAGTCATAATTGACTGATTTCAAACGGTAACTGAATGCCTAATTATTTTTATTTCTTTCCTTTTTTTTTTGCTTGGATATGAAATATCCAAATCACACGGCTGTAGAAAAATTTTAAGTAAAACAAAAACTCCGCACGATGTGAATAAGGAAAAATACCCAAAAAAAACTTTTTTTCTTTCACTTTCTTTTTCATAAACATATAATGGAGCTTCATAATATTGACGAATACCTTGACTTACAGGATCAAAATGAAATCAACTTACTATCAGCAGAATCAATACCCCCTGTTCAACCTGAATCTGAATGGCATTCAGTGACCAGTACGCCAGCAGATTCCATCCTTACAACTAACGACAACAATCTCTTATATGGTACAGAGAATAATAATAGTAGTAGTCATAGTAATAATAGGAATAGTAGCAATTGGGGGTTTGGATTAGACTTCAACTTACTCAGTAACAGCAGCAATAACGACGTTATCAACTTTATCACACCAGACTCATTACTTAAACAGCCTGAACAACGTGTCACACGCTCGCGATCCACAGGCAGCGTTCCTATTGTTACTACTACTTATAAAAAGAAGAAGACCTCAAGACCAAAAAAGTTATATTGTATTTGTCAACAACCTTATAATGGTAAACCTATGGTACAATGTGACAATTGTGAAGAATGGTACGTAGTAAGAATTATTTTTTTCATCATTAGCTGATAGCAAACTAGGTTCCATTGTGTTTGCGTTCAGTTTGATCCTGATTTACAAGATGAGGATTTAGATTGGATTTGTAATAAATGTGAGCAAGGTAAGTTCATATATGTATGTATACACTTTTGCACACAAATATACACAGCAAACGTTTTTTTTTCTTTTTCTTTTTTTTTTATAAATATGCACTTTTTTGAGAAGGGGAAGAAAAAGAGAACACAGTCTTTATACTACTTTTTTTTTATATACACTTGATAAAAACCTATTTTGTAACTTCTTCGTAACAACGCTAATTTATAAGTACTATACAAGTTCAGAACGGTTTTTACAAGAAGCTACCTTGCAGAACGTATACGTGTGTGTATGTGTGTGTATATACATATATGTGTGCACATATGAACGATAATAAAACGTGGTATTAAATCCTATTTTTTATTCTTTCTTTTTTTTGCTTTTCTTCTTTTGAAAATATAGAAACAAAACAAGATACAGCAAGTCATGAATCGCCTAATCCTTTGGAGACGCGTCAAACAAGATCCAGACAACCATCGACTTGCCTTTACAAGGGATGCAACAATCGTACTCGAGCAGATTCTTATTGCAGCGATGTTTGCGCACGTAAAGATGAAACAATAACTCCAACGCGTCGTTCTCGTCCAAAGAAGAAGGAAGAATCTGAAGATGAATATACAGAAGAACAACAACAACAACAAGAAGAAGAAGAAGAGCAGGATAAGGAATCAGAACGTTTAGAAAAAAAGCAGGAAGAAAAGAATAATGAAGAAGAAGAAGAGGTATCAGCACCTAATTCACCAAGTCAAATGACAGCAGAAGAAAATCCTGTACGTCGAAATGTGGTCAAGAACATGTCTACCATCTTGAAGTCCATTATGGAATCAGCTGTCGAAAAAGATCCTCAAGTATTTGACGGTCAACCTGTACAAGAAAGAGCAGAAAGTCTGGCCAAATCTATTGAGAGCACGATGTTTTCCCAACTTGGGGACAGGGGCCGTACCTGTGGTGAAGTATACAAGAACAAATTTAGATCGTTGTTACATAATCTAAAGGACAAGGCCAATCAAACATTTCAATTGCGTATTGTGACGGGTGATTTATCACCCTTGGAGTTGATCAAGATGTCTTCGGAGGATATGGCTAATCCGGAGCTCAAGTCCAAGGCAGAGGTCCTTCGTCAAAAGAGCTTAAAGAATTCTATCTTGAAGCTCGAGAATATGCCAATTATTAAAAAGACACATAAAGGAGATATTATAATGATACCAACCAAAGAAAGCCATGATGATGAGGATGCGTATCATCAATCCAGTACTCCTACTACCCCTACTGTTGTGAAACAACAAGAACTCACAAATGAAACACCATCATCTGTGGAGCCATCACCGAGATCAGCCGAGCCTATGGATGATATATTAGCCCGTATTGGTATACAAGATGAACAGAAACGAAACGCTTCTAATTTAGATAATAATCGAGTCAAGAAGAGAAAAGTCACTGCAGACCTTGAAGAACTGTTAGGTGAAGAAGAGGAAACGCCGTTTGAAATTGAAGAAATAGATATGACTGAACAGGAAAAAGAGGAAAAAGAAGATGAAACACAAGAAGTCAAGTTACCTAGTGTTTGGCAAGGACGTGTGAACATGCCACAAGTAGCAGAATTTGAAGCATGTGCAAGGCAGATTGGAGGAAGACAATTGAATGAAGAAGAATGGGCAGAGGTCTTATCACCAACAATGTGGATCGAAGGACGTATTCCAGCAGATAGAGTAACAAATTATATAACACAAACACAGTATTCTAGTAGTCGTGAGATTATATTGATTCAAGTAGAAGCTAGCAGTCGACAGACTCAAGTAACACTCAATGAAGAACAAGCACAAACATTATTGGATTACCTTGAAACGCGACAACGATACGCCGTTGTGGGACATAACAAAACAAAGATTAAGGACTTTTATCTAATTCCTTTAAAAAGAATGCAGCAAATACCTGATTGTCTTTATGTAGTTCGAGTTGAAGAAACAAATAGAGACTGTGATTTATTCTTGGGCGTCTTAGTGCTTCAGAAAGCCAAGTCTTTTCTTCCTTATAATCATTCTTATTAAATAAATTAATGTTTTTCACGTGGCTGTGAATTGTCCATCATTTCTGAGTCTAGAAAGTGATCTTCCCTTGGAAACTCAAGGCGGAGAGGATAAACTATTGTCTTTCTCCTTATTTTATCTCCTTAAATTTGATTATTATTGGTTATGGACAGTCATCATTGTTATTAAAATAAAAAAGGGATCTTATTTATTTTATTTTTAGATAATAATTTTTATAACCAAAATAAGCTTGTCAGTAACATACATAAAAACCCGTATTTTATTCATTTTATTCATTCACTTTCTTTTTTACTTTTTGTATATATAAAATCATATGTTTACTATCAATTCATCCATAAATCCTGCATCAAATCTCGGTAAATATCAATACACAAAAGTACACTATGTATAGTAACACGTCATACAGTATCATTCCTTTTAAAAAAGAAAAAGAGTAGTAGTAGCTGGTCTCTACAAACAACCAAGTTAACAACGAATCATACCGATTCAAGCTCAATATTATCAAATGACGTCCTACCTCCAAGTTATGACGACAAATCACATCCTTGGGCTTTTCAGTTTCCAAAGTCCATGCTAGATCGTGTTATTGAACCAAGAGAAGAAGAAGGATTTGAAATTTTACCAAATTATGAATGTACCCTAGAGAAATTAGCACCTGTATTTATTAAATGTGAAATGACTGAGCCCGGAATACGCTCACCAAATAGAGCTTGGAAGTAAGTTGTAAATTTAGAAATGAATACAGAAAACTGATTTAGTGTGTTTATGCAGATTCTTGTATTTAAATATTAGCGGTACTTTATTACAAGCTTATAAAAAGAATCCAAAGCATCAAACAAGTGTGCCTGTATGGTCCTATTCAATGCAAGGGGCACAAGTTACTGTGGCAACGGATTATGTCAAGCACAGCCATGTACTACGTTTAAGAGTCGCGAATGGGCCCCAATTTTTAATAAAATCAAACACAGACATGGATAAATTAAATTGGATGAATTCAATAGAAAGCTCAATTAATATTAGTTCGGATTTAGATTGTAGAAATATGCCTAGATTTATTACTTTGCCTCATCGTCGTCAACAACATAGACAATCTCCGACAGAGGAAGCATTGGTTTAAAAATGTCACGTGAATACATTAAGGCACCAAAAAATCTTTTTTTTTTTTTTAAAAAAAATAAATTATTGTAAATTATGAATGTACAAAACTTTCATTCTTCAATGAATAACAATAATAGTGGTCAAGAACAAAATAACCCTGCGTTACTATTAGGTGTCAACTGGAGAAATGAATTGTCTATAGCAGAAAGAACTCGTATTATCAGTCAACTGTAAAGTCTTTTTCTTTTTATATTTTTTATTAAATTATGTTGTAAAGGAGTGTAGCCTTGAAACGTTCGTCACCTCAATCTACTGATAGCGAAGTATATAATGCAGCTAGTGCTTTTGAAGCTAATCTGTTTCAAAGATGTACAAGCAAGGTAACTGATAAACTATAAACGACAGCAAGTACTTATAAGCATACAAATTAGAATGAATACATCATATCTCATGCAAGAAAAATTCAACAAATAAATAATCAACAACAAACTGCTTTTAATCCTACTGCTCCTTCTCAACAATTGTATTTTGCTCATCAAATGGCACTTCAACAGCACATGCAACAACAACAACAACAACAACAGCAACAGCAATATCCGGTTAATATGGCTCAACAATCTAATACTGTAAGCTCTCTCGATGTTCCAACCAACAATCCTATGTATACATTCAATCCCCAACCGATCACCATTAATCAGGATATGATAATACCAGCCAGTAACAGACAGCAAGCATTTTCACAAAAGCAACCTGTGATGATGACGCAAAGACCGCCTGCAACAAATATAACAAAATCAAATGTAGTGTTTCTTGTTAAACAGTTGGATGAAAACGTTCGTAAGAATAAGGGTAAGCATTCTTTGTAGTTGTTTTCAGTGTGTATAACGTATTATGTTAGTAAATGGACCCTTTATTGAGGATTTAAGTGAGCAAGATAAAATGACAATCAAGACGTATACTCAACAAATGAAGCTAATGTATGATAAACTGGATCATTTATTACCTATGTTTCTATTGACCACCAGTAATTTTGAAGCAACAAGAAGAATTGTTTTAATGAAGCACATGCTTGAAGATCAATATAATTTTTTGTCTCAAGACAAGTACATCTTTAACTTGGAAAATATTTTCAAGCTAAGAGATCAGTTCAATGGATACTTTAATTGGGTTAAAAATACAATGGGCGGCAATAATTATCCTTTGCAACAACAGCAACAGCAACAGCAGCAACAGCAACAGCAACAACAACAGCAACAGCAACAACAACAGCAACAGCAACAACAACAGCAACAGCAGCAATTGTTACAGCAGCAGCTCTTGAGACAGCAATTGCTCATACAACAACAACAGCAAATGATGCAGCAATCATCTCAGTTACTTCAACTGCAACAGTCTCAGCAACGAGTGGATGAAAAGCTAATGCAATCTTCGCCATCACAATTACCTCAGCAGCAAATGCCATTGCAGCATGCACATTTATCATCATCTCAGCCATCAAACCAGATTGAAAGTGATAATATGACTAATTCAGTTATGAGTCCAGCTGTGACAGTAAAGAGAAACAGCATTGATTTAAAACTTCCTCCATCAAAAAAGCAACGCGGAATGAAATCAAAGAATCAAAGTGAATCAATAAGCAAAAAAGTGAACAGTACGAATAGTAATGAACCACATATGACCCAGACAACGACTGCTGTCAATTCAGATATGTCAAAGGACAATTTCTCTATCAAGAATCAATACAGCTTGCTGATGCAGCAGTCGGTACAGCACAACTTACAACAGCAAGAACAGGTTCAGTCCATGCCCAATGAATATACCAATATGTCCTTGAATATAACTCATCAAGAAGCAAACCCTGTTACTAGTATTAATAAGACAGATAACACTTTGGATGCGATTAACTTTGATGGGTACTTGAAAGAAGGATATAAAGATGAGACATTTGGTGGTGTACCTGATCTTAATCTTCCCCAATTGACAATGGCAAGCGATAAAAAACCAACTGAAGAAGAAGATTCAATGCTTTCTTGGATTGATTCGAGTAATTTGGATCTTGGTATTGATTGGGATGGAGATGAATTTGTAAAGTTTGATGATAATGAGTCTGAAAAGGTTCTTGATGAAAGTGGGAAATTATGTGCTGTATAAAAAAAGAAAAAAAAATACTGTTGTGCACCCACTTGTATTTTTTTTTTCTTCTTCTTCTTTTATATAAAAAATAATGACTACTATTGACTTGTGTAAGTTTTGAACCATGATCGATATGGCTTTATATTAATAATAAAAATAAAAAACAAGCAAAACCTAGATACTCACAATCTACTTATTGGGGAAGAATAAGACACTTTATTGATATTACAGATCCAAGGTTTCCTTTTGTTATACGCACACTTTTCTTTATTAAACACATATGATAGAACACTCTTTGTCTCAAGAAAAGAACTTGAGAAATGTAAAAAGTTATTAACAGATAAAAGTATGCATCTTAATACAGATCCCGAAAAGCTTTGGAGAGCAAAGAAGGGTAATAAAAAAAATCGAAGCAATGATTCATACGCGTCTCTAATATGTCTCGGTCAGTTGTTGATTCTACAATTCATCCTGATACAGGAGAACCGGTGTTTTTGCCCTTTAGGATGTCGTCCTTTGTACCAACCAATATGGTTTTGGTAGCTGGTATGCTGTTACCAAATCCCAGTGTAAGTTTAAAATGTGTGTTATTCAAGATATTGACATTTCCAGATTTAGATTAAAAGTATCATCTTTTGGCAATGGGCCAATCAGAGCGTGAACGTTGCATTTAACTCAGCCAATGCCAACAAGACAACTCCGATGAGTCTAAAAGAAACAGGCAGTAAAAGAAAGACAGAAAAAAAAATTGACATTTGCTTAATCGATTGTTTGTATAGTTGCTTATGCTTCTGCTGTCACTACTTCATGTGCACTTGCAGTTGGATTAAATCAAGCTGTTCCACGCTTAAACTTATCTCCGACAGTAAAATCATTATGTATGAAACTTGTTCCTTTTACTGCTGTAGCAGCGGCGGGTACTGTCAATGTATTTTTGATGCGAGGCAAAGAAATAAGACATGGAATCGATGTTTATACAAAGGAGGGTGAATGTGTTGGCAAATCAAAGGTGGCTGGTATGTCGGCTGTTTCTCAAGTAGCCATCTCTCGTGTGTTAACAAATGCTCCTGTACTGATCATACCTCCTCTTTTGTTGAGTCGTATTCAAAAGACTGAATTTGTTAAAGCTCGTCCTAAGCTTGTAACGCCTATCAACTTTGGTAAAAAGAATCAAATAAAAACAGTTGTATTTTATCAACTTACCAATTCCATAGGTTTAATCGCATTATCTTTGATGACAGCCCTTCCGGCAGCTATTGCTCTATTTCCTCAAATAGGTGAATTGAATACTTCCTCTATGGAAAAGGAGTTTCAAGATTTGAAAAATAAGAATAATGAACCAATTCGTCAATTGTATTTTAACAAAGGACTTTAAAAAAGGGGAGACTTTGTAAATCACTGAAATAAAAAACTTTTTAGAAGTGCCTTGAAGTTTGAAGATATTATTGGAACGTCATTCAAACTCCACTTTATTTTTCTCTCTTGTTTTCTCTCTTGTTTTCACGAGTGTTTCATAAACCTGAAACAAATAAATCATTATTGTGCCCCTCATCCTTCTTGTTTTTTTTATAACAAAATTGGTAGTGTTATTTTCTGTTACAATAAAAAATAAAGAATGTGATTCTAAGCCCTGGTATATCATCAGTTTTTCAATAGCCGATACTCACTCTTTTTCTTACACGTTTTTGTGAAAGAGATAAAATGGGAACACCAAAAAAAACTTTTTGTGTTCCCCTTCTTCTTTTCTCTCTTTTTGCTGTATCTTTTCTTATAAACAATGTCTAACAACGTGTGGGATACTAAAACGCAAACATTTCACGGAGGTCAAGAACACCGATTTATTGAGAACTTTGTTGAAGACTTTAGCGTCACTACAAACTATCTTGGTACGCCCGAGAAGGCATTAGAAGCAGCTAAAGAAGCTGTAAGTATCTATGCTCGTTAAAAATGGTTTTCTCATTTACACCTTGTTAGATAAATGACATTCATCATTATCCTGCAGCAAATCAAGAGCCTGCAAAGACATGTTTAGCTCAATTTCTTTGGGGAGAAGATTATGCTCAACATCATCCACGTTTACTGATGGGAAATGGTGCCTCTGAATTGATTGATTTAGTAGTCAGAAAAGCTCTTTTATCTTTTATGCAAAAAGGTATCACTCAACCCACTTGGAAAGGAAGTCCCTGGGATGTTCAGGTAACTATGGCAAACCTTTTCCTTGTTTTTCTATACTGAATAATATATGCAGTACAGAGAATATCAACGAAGTGCAGAAACAAATGGATTCAAAATTTTGGACCCTTCAAACACAGAACGCGCTGATATGTTGTGTATTGTGAATCCATGTAATCCTACAGGTGATTATTTCTCTGTTGAACCACTAAGGGAGTGGATCAGAAACAATGTGAAACAAGGTGGTTGTGTTATTGTCGGTAAAGTCTGTTAGCTATCCATACGTTTTATATACTAAATTCATCTCTGACAGATGAATCCATGCAACCTTGGCACTCTTTTGATTTCAGATCCGATTCTCTCATTTCAGAACACGATTATGCAAGAGAGATGTGGACAGAGAACCAAGTATCAGTTCATGTCATGCATTCTTGGACCAAGATCTGGTCCTGCACCGGTCTTCGTATTGGCTCTGTCATTTGTCCTACAGCGGAACACTGTGAGGCCTTGCGAAAAATACAAGTGCCCTGGTCGGTCAATGGTCCTGCACTTAAGTTTGTAGAGGCTGTTGTACAAGATTCAGAATATTTAAAAGAAACTTGGGAAAATACAAGCCGATTAAGATCTTATTTGATACAACAATTGTCTAACTTGGATGCTAGTAAGGATTGGGTCTATCACGGTAAATCATTCTTAAGTTGGGTTTGGGTGGATATGAAGTCAAAAGAGGTAGCATCTAAAGCAGTTGATTTGGCTCGTGAAGCTGGTGTGCCTGTTCGAAGTGGAAAACCTGGTTACGGATGTGATACGTTTGTTAGAGTTGCAGTGCGTAAAGAGGAGCCTGTTCAAGTGCTCGTAAATGCTTGGAAAGCACTTTAGATTCCCCCTCTCCATCTTCAATGTCATTTTCATGTAATATTAAAAATACAACTAATTTTATAATGCAGCTTCACAAAAGATAAAGGTGCTAAAGAACAATGAGACAAAAATTTAAAATAAACCTTTCTGTTTTCCTTATGAACATTCTTTGTTATCCTTGCAAACCCACCTTTTAACTAATATCTAACGTGTACCCTTTTTTTAAAAAAAATTCTATTTTACAGTGCAAAGTCAATTCATTTTTTATGCTTAGAGATTAAATGACAAGTCCAATATAAAAAAAATGTATAATGACGTCCTTTTTCTTACTCTTTTGACTAAAGTTCAAATTATAACGTGTAATTAGATAATCTATATTAGATATGACAACTTAAAGTATACTTGTATGTGTAGTAATTTATTTACTGAAAGAAGTATACTCAAACAAGACAAAATTTGCATAAATGATTAAACGCAAATCATTATCTTGCTACATTATCCTTTCATTTCGATTTTTTTTCTTTTTTTTTTTTTTTTACTCTCACTTTTTGAGATAAAATACCCTATGTCCCGAGGATTTAACTTTTAGACTCTATTTTTGTTTTTTATATAAACTCTTCTCTATTAAATCAAAAGTATTTATCTTTATTCTTTTCTCAAGTTTAATATGACTAATTCCGCAATTAATCCAGATGATATCTTGTCTTTTGATACCGATGATCTCTCTAGACTCTCATTATCAATTTCCTCGCCTATTCCATCTTGCAGCACCTGGGCTGTTCCAAAAGAAAACACTTCCACTGCCAATAGCGGTGATTTTGGTGTGCAATGCTCTCATGAGGTAAATACAATGATTCGCTTGGAGACCCTTCAGAGAAAATTGGAAACACAGGGCATGGCGACCTTGTTGGCTCCAATGACTATCGACAGGCCTTATAGTGAATCAATGATGCCAATCAAAAGGGCTCGACCTTTAAGAATCCGATTTGGCCCTCGTCCAAAGATGATAAGTTCAAAAGGTAAACTTCCAAAGAAAGCTGGAGCCGTCTTTCCTCCTCATTCTCCTCCTCCACCTCGTCCTAGTCGTTCATTAAAATCTGTCGTGTCCAAAATATTTTTGTACAAATAAACTATACATGTAATTTTGACCATTTACAAGAATAACATAAAATCTTTCATGGACTGTCGTTTATTGGCATCAAAACTAAAACTGACACCACCTCCATCTTTCTCAATCGTACTCGGACTTTTTTCATATTGTGATATGCTAAGCGCATTATAAATACCAATAGTTTTAAAATAATAGAGCAATCTTATTTTGAGACTTGCATGACTCTAAGCTCCATGGATTTGTTTTAGATGAATAAAATATAACTTTGCTCTTATTTTGAGCTTTGCTGCATTTTTAATAACGAATTTGTAGTCCAAGAAAAAGCGAATATGATAACACAATTCTGAGTTTTTTTTTCCAAGGAAAGACAGATCAACTGTAGTATGGCATGAAGATATTCAGATACCAAAAGATATAGGATTGTAATAAGCTTCCGGGCACTGAAAGTTAAACACAACGCGAAGAAAGCAAAAGAAGAGACAGATTTAATAGAGATCATGGCAAAGTAATGAACATTCATGTTTTCTACAGACTGAATATTTGACACACTACTAAGGTTGAGCAGTTGTTGAATAGTATAGAAGAAGAAGAAGAAATAAAATAGGTAAAAATTTTCAATGGGAACTACAAACAGATTATCTTTTGATTTCCCAAGATTATTTGCATCAACCCCTTTTGATGAAGACTATGTCATTAGTTTACTTTAAATAAATTATCTTCCTCTTACATTTCTGTTTCGCGTGTTGTTTTTGTTTGGTCTATTCTCAAAAGGGATACCAAAGTTGAAATAAATATTCTTGACAAATGACAGAATTTGTCTTACAATATGAAATTACAAACTTGACTAAGCCAGTTTTACCTTTTTATTAGAGCGACTCTATTTTATGTACAAGAAGACTCAATAAGGACTTGTAATACAAAAGAAGAGTACCTTCATCTGCTTATGTATACAAGTGAAAAAGTGAATGTAGTAAGAATAATAACAAATGTTTTTCTAATATTGCTGTTTGGTAAACAAGATCCCAGTGTTATTTTCCTTCAGAGTAAGTTTTTAGAAAATCATGAAACGTAAACACTGTGTTTCATACTGCTTGAGAAATCATTCTATCTCACGTGACTATATTACACTCACCCTTTTCAGCCCATCCAAAAACGTTTACATGTTTATTTATTGTTCGGCTTGGAACCAAATTTGGGACACAACAGCAAAAACAAATAAACATGTAACATAACAAACAATCAACCAAAAATAACAAAGAGTTTTTCTTTGATAACCCATAATGATTTTCTAAATGTGAATAATGATAATAGTATCCAAGCCTCAATACTGATCAATTTTAGATGCCACAAGCAAGAAAGAAACAGAAACCTTACTATTGTTTTTTTAATCATTCATCATCTCGTGTAACTCACAATGGATACTCTATTTTCATCCATTTGGTGTGAAAGCTTGTTTAATCTTAAAAGTTACTTTTTTTAAAATCGGTCGGACAATAACAACTATATAAGCTTCCTTTTTTCTTCTTCTTCTTTTCTTTTATAATTTATTATTCCCCTGATTTTATTTATAATAATGATTGACGAAAGACAAATAAGACTCTACAAGACTGAAATGTGTCGTAACTGGCAAGAAATAGGGAGTTGCAGGTTAGGTTTATTTTCAATCTTATTCATGTCAATTCAAACTTTCTTCTTCAAATAGATATGGACATAAATGTCGATTTGCTCACGGTCAAGAAGAACTTCGATATATCCAGCGCTCACCTAAATACAAGACACAAATCTGTAAAACTTTTCATTTGACCGGAACTTGTTTATATGGCGTTCGATGCGTATTTATTCACGATGAGCACTTGGAAAATCAAGCAACTTCTCCAGTCAAATTGAATTCTTTTGTGTCGCCCTTTGGATTATATGAAAAAGACCACCTTCTTACAGAGTTTATGTGGCTTCCTAAGTTTGATCGTCGTTATTCATCATCTTCCTCTTCATCATCACTTTCTTCATCATCTACTGTAACACTTGTCTAAAAAGAAAGTGTTTAATGTACAATGTATAATACCCTTCCTTAAATTTAATCATTCCATAAAAAACACTGTTTCATAATTAATAAACTAGACTTAAATATAATCTCTTGATTTTAATGTCATACTTACTTTTTCACCCTGCACACATACACACAAAAAGGCTTTGTAAAAATGTACACAATGAGGCGGTTTATAATCTTACATCAGCCATCCTATAGTTTAAATATACATCCTGCTATTATAAGCGTATAAATTTTACAGAAGTTGTATCCCTACATATCAGGTACATAGAAGCTTAAATATATAAGCTATAAAATAAATTTAACCTCAATATATATCATTGTGTATATATTTTAAGCTGATTTTTATTACCTTCTCTTTCTCTTCTTTCTTTTATTGAAATGTCTTCATTAAAAATATAAAGATATATCTATTGCTTCGTGTTAACTCAGTTTGGCTACCCATAATATCTTTTTTGGAGAGGGGCCAAAGCAAATTAAATCTCCTTCAAATGACGGCAGTTTGGAATCCAACTGAGTCAAGGCTTCCATAGTAAGAAAAAGGCTCTAGAAAAATAAGAAAATGATAAAACATTAATTTTAGAACATATTTAAGCATATTTACATAGATTCAGTTAAATACATTTGAAAGTATTGTTAAGCTTTCTCAAAGCCATATCTGTGAAATGTTTGACAAGTCATAAGCAAAAGATAAAGCTACGCCCATACTACATGCTAACTTCCAAACCCTGCTAACAGGAGCAATTTATACATAGACTGCAGCTTTATGACAGTCATTCCTACAGAAAGTTTTGCTTAGACTCTGGTAAACACCTCTTTCTTTCAAATAGATATTTAAATTCCTGTTTTATTTTATTTTTTCAAAAATTAGCTATCAAATATTTGTTTTATTCCCGTAAACTTTTTATCTTAATAATCATAAACAATACATTTACGCCAACAAACATATTACTGACTTTCGACTTGGTGGGGCAAAAAAAAAAAAAAAAAAAAAAAAAAAAAAAAAAAAATGCGAAACTTTATCGTAAAAAATAACACGTAGCTTTGATATGGAGCATCAAGAGTAGTGAGATGTGATCAACATCACAATCATTGTAACTTATAGTAATAAGCTAAAAAAAAGAAAGAACTTTTATACAATGATGCCAAGTTGCAAATTAAATGTTTTTTATTTCCTTTTTTTGTACAAAGCCCTGTAAAAGAGCAACAATTAACCCCAAACATCTTCATTATATCTCTTTTCGTCAATAAGCTTGAGGATAAGTGCCTCTGCCTCTTCTTCAGTAGCAGCCACACCAAATGAAACAGCCAGATTGTAAAAAGTACGACGTACATCGCGACTCATAGCCCCGCTACCACAGATGTAAACAGCGGCTGGTTTTGTATTGTTGTCAGTAGGATAGAGCATATTCCAAACTTGAGCAGCATTAGCGAGGATTTGATGTTGGACATACTTAATGGGTGATTTCTCTAAATTTCTTGAAAAGACGGCATACAATTTAGACAAAACACCATTCTTTGAATAAGCTTCAAGCTCTTCTTCATAGATATAGTCTTGATCTGCACGACGGCATCCAAAGAAAAGAACACTAGACGCGACCTTATCTTGACCCAAGATATCTATTTGAGCCTTACGTTCTTGAAGGAAACCACGGAAAGGTGCGAGACCAGTACCAGCAGAGATCATGATTAAGGGAGTACTAGGGTCTTGGGGCAAGCTGAATGTATTTTTACAAGACTTGAGAGTAGCACGAATAGAGAGGTCATAGGCTCCCTTCAGAAAAGAAGAACACAGACCAGGATAGTGGCGGTCGTTGATAACATCATCTACTACGCCAACAGTCAAATGTGCATGTTGAGGATAAACCAGCGGCGAGCAAGCAATTGAGTACCGACGAGGTTGGATGACGGGAACAGCAGCAAGGAATTGTCCCAGGTCAAGACGATTGACTTGAGGATAAGCAGAGATCAGGTCTAGGAGGGTACGGTGCTGTTTAATAAAGTTAGGGTATTGATCTTGATTGTTGGAATCAGGCATAATTAATTTTTCAAATTCACTGGCAGTTTCAGGAGCAGTTAATTTCAATTGAGTGGCAAAGTAACCGAGGACAGCACGAGAAGGTGGAGAGGTTACGTCGGCATAGTAAGTAAGCATGTTGCGGATGGTGCAAGGCCCCTTGACGTTGGAAGCAACTGAACGAGGAGAAACATTCAAAAGGGTCTCTTGATCGATCTCAAACACAGAGTCTAATACCCAACCAAATTTCAAGGCAATGGCTTCTACGATGACCTTGCTGTTCTCTGGCATCACTTCCAAATGATCACCTGCGTGGTACAAATGGCCTTGCTCGCCAACACCAAGTAGTTTAGAGATATCAATCTCGATATGACGGGTACTGCGAGGTGAGCCGTCCTTCTGAAGCTCCTTGTTGGCCAAGATTACAGCATTTGGGCTACCATAAAAATCGTTTGCAGCCTTTTCCCATGCTTCCTTGTTACTAGGCTGGATAAACTTGACCTTGACAATGCTTTCCTTTGCTGCAGCAGCAGAAGGAACAACAGAATTAGATTCAGAAGCAGCGATGCCATAAGTACCAAGAAGATGAGACCAGAAGCGGGCACACCAATCGTTAAATGTAGCGTCCATGTCTTTGTCACTATCACCTTCACCACTGGTAAAGAAACGTTCAGCACCAAATTCACTAAGACATTGGTTGATTTTGTTAGGAAAGCGTTGATAGGTACGCCAGTTCTTGTTACCAAGCCCAAAGACAGCATAAGAAAGACCGGTGAAGATGTTTTCGTGATCTGTCTCTCTCATCTTTTTATCAAGGAATTTGTCAAAGTTTTCAGCATTGTCAGGTGGTTGCCCGTTGTAGGTAGCAGTACAGATAACAACCAGTTGTTTATCGAGCTTTTTATCGTCATCGTCGTTTGAGATGAACTTTCCATCAGCCAGTACGTTCCATCTGTCCATTTCACAAAGAGTGACTTGTGTGAAACCAAAGCTTCTGGCTTGTTCTGATAGAATGGTTGCATAGTCTTGAGCAGTACCTGTCTGAGTACCGTACAGGAAGGTAATAGGAGGTAATTCAACTTTAGTGCCGATATTGTCAGAAATCACAGGCATCGCGGTTTGCTTTCCATCTCTTTCCGTCATCGTAGCGGACTTTTTGGAAGCGGCCTTTCCGTTTGGTTCTGGAAAGTTTTCACGTGGGTGTATTGTCATGAACAAGTCTAGTGGTTTCGTAGTAGCCATCTTGGGATCCCATCTAACATTTGGGCCGTCATGTCTAAAGTCAAAGCGATGCAAGAGCATAGATAAAACAGTCTTTGCTTCTTGCAGAGCAAAAGCCATACCAATACAGGCTCGAGGGCCTGTGCTGAAAGGCAACCAAGCAAATCGAGAACGTTTTTGTTCTTCTTCAGGTATCCAACGATCAGGGTCAAAACGCTCTGGATCAGGGTACACATCCTTATTGTGATGCATAGCGTACACTTGAACAGTACACGGTGTTCCAGCCTTAATCTTGTAACCACCTGGGAGAATGCAATCTTTTTTACAATATTTGCTCAAATTACGAACAGGAGGATACTTGCGAAGAACTTCTTTAAAGACTTGGTGCATGTATTTAAGATTGGAAATTTGTTCAGGAGTGGGAGCCTTTTCATGGGTGATGTGATTGTCCGCAATTTCTTGTAACACCTTTGCTTGTACTTCTGGATGCTTTGCTAATTCGTACAAAGCCCATGCTAACGTATTTGCTGTCGTGTCGTGACCGGCAATCAAAAATGTGACTACCTGATCTCTAATGTTATCGTCTGATAGGCCAAGGTTGTGTTCATCTCGTGCGTTTAACATGTATCCCAAAAGATCCTTTTCTTTGTTGGTAGCATCAGGACTCTCCTTACGTTCACGGATCACATTTTCTACAATTTCGTGCATTAAACGTACCGAGCGGTCAAATCGACGGTTGGCTTCGATAGGTAGCTGCTTTACAAATTGAGCTTGTTGCATACGCTTAAGTGCTAGTGATAGACAGTAACCCATGGCTTCAATAAAAGGATTTTGCTCTTGACCTCGTCCAACTAAAAGATTGAAATTATAACCAAAGCCAATACGACCAATCGTTTCAAATGTAAGATTTGTTGTCCATTCAATGATTTCCACTGGTTCATGAGGCTTAAATTGCTCAAATACCTTAACTGTTTGTTGAGCAATGATAGCCATTTCAACTTGATAAGCCTATTTTTGTAATTAGAATACTTTATTCTCGTTAGGGATTAGTCTTTTATTTTTTTTTTTACTTTAATAGCACGAGGGCTAAAGGCGGGCATCAAAAGTTTATGAGCCAGTTGCCAGTCCATCTCATCTGTATCAGTAGTAAACAGACCTTGTCCAGCAAACTCTTTGACTTCACCTAAACCTGACTTTGTAATTTTTTTTGTAAAATATTCTGATTCCCTTGCAAAAACTTCAGCAACAGCAGGACTGTTTGTACCAACCAGAATCTTGCCTAAAAGAGAAATTTCCACTACAGGTCCATACTTTTCAAATTGACGTATCCAACCTTCTATTCTACAAAGCAAGTTGTAAATCGAGATCTTTGCTTCTATAGCATTACTTACAAGTTGGGAACCATATCATACAAGTTCCCAACAAACGGAAGCTTCATTGGCCCGGGGATTGTTTCTTGAATTTTCGTTTTTGTGTCAACATAAACAATTTGCTGATTTCGTACTTTATCAATGCCATCAAACAGCTCACCCTTTGAATTTAATAGTCGAATGTTTGCATAGCCATCCGTAATGTTTAGTTTTTCAGCTGCAAGGGCACGGATTGTGTCGAGGTTTGCTCCGTTACCAAATTGAATAATACATCCTTCTTTTTCAATATTGGTTGCGTTTTTTAGGGCAACAATGAGCGTCGTCAAGTTTTCCGTTGACATATTTAAGATAAGCTGTTTTATACTTTTTTTTTAAAAAGAAGAAGAAAAAAATAGGTTAATGCAACCCGGTTTATATGAATTTTGGAAAATCTGGAGAAAACATTTATCCCAGAAAATGAGATCAAATTATTTTTTACCCTCTTTTAGAAATTTAATTTCTGTGCTTTCTGTTTAGCCTAAATCAAAAACACGTAGTTTTTCCGTTTATTTTTTTTCCATCTTGCTTAGCAAATGTGTTTATCAAAAAAAGAAAAAAAATTCTCATGTTATCCTTTTTCACACACAAAAGTGCTTTAGTATACAAGATTCCATTTACATGTATACCACATTCATATGCATTTTACATACTTGATTTGATGACTTTTGTACATAAAGCTATATTGTTCTTAAAATATTCGCTTAATGTCACAAACATGTTTTATAATTTAAATCGTGTTACTATAAAAGTAGTAACAAAAAGCATAATCTATTTTTCCAAGATCATCTGCATATTTGATATATAAAAAAACTTAAAACATAAACTATAGTTTGATGATAACAATTTTTATGTGTGCAAAGAGTTTTCTTGAAACAGATTACATGTTAACGTTCATAAAGAAGAGAGAAAACGAAAAAGCCACCCACTTCAAGCCAAGCAAAAAAAAAGGGGGCGGAACAAAAAAAAAAGCCTAGTACAAAAACCTTCTCAAAGAACACAAAGGGTTTCTGGACCATCTAAAGAAATGTACTATTGACACTAGAATCTGTTTTCTGATAGAATATGTCATATAACAGAACCAGTTGTAAATTTAAGATGATGCAATGCCTAGGTAAGCTAGGATGGTGATTGATTCAAAGGCATGTCAAGTGATGTTGAACGAAAAGAGGTATTTGCAGATCATCAGCACATATGAGAATGCTAAAAGAAATGTCGCTTAAGTTTTATAAGTCGGTTTGCAGAACAAAACTCTTGGTTTCTCTTAAGATAGCTGCTCAAGGTCATTGTACACAGCAGTTATATCTTTCTTATCATTAGGAGATCAAACACGAACATGACAATTCAGTATTATGAAAAGTTCTCATTCTTGTCCCACTTTTTTGCATGTTTTTTTTATGAATAATTTAGAACCTTTTTTTTTTATTATCATTATTGCTGAGAGCAGTAATAAAGGTTTTGAATAGAATAGGCAAATTGCCTTTCAATATATGATAAGAGGCATGTCTGTTACATGATTCAAATCTATTTGCGAAACTTTAAAATGAATGTTTTCAAAACAGTTGCGGTTTATTGAGTGTCCGCAATTTAAAATTCTCTTTTGTCTCCTAACCTGGTTATGATTCTCCTATTTTATAAACTTGACTAAAGTTATAGGTTAACTAAACTAAATGAAGAAAACACATGAATTATATTTTACGCATTGTTAACTTTAAGAATATAAAGAAGTTGTAATTAAAAGATGTAATTTATAAAACAACGCGTTGAATTTGTATTTTAAAACACGTAATAAAAACGAATAACTGAATTAATATCAAACGAGTGGAATAATACATGATGTATTCTTTATAAAATTCTTGTATGAGTATTACAGTTGCTTCGAACTAATGAATTATCCTAGAGAGGTCGACTTGCATCAAGAATATAAAATTCGCTGTTCTGTACTATAGCGACTATCCCAATTTTATTGATTTAGACATATTGCTGCAAGGGATACTTTAGATTTGTGTAGTTGACTATAATTTAGCAAGACTAATAGCCGCAGAGTATATCTTTCTATCCGTGGTATCCAATTATTTTAATAGATTCGAAATGTGTTCATTTCTTAATCATATATTCATCATAATATACTTTCTTTTAACTTGGCTGCGCTCTTTACTTTACCCAGTTGCTTAATCAAAGTTTATCAACCTTCTAAATGTCTTTTTTATGAAATGCAACACAAGACAGAAAGTGTACAAATACATAGGTTAACACTGCAAATGATCCACTACAAAGACTATTTCTCATGATCCGTTATATTTTACTCCATTTTCATATGATTATTACTAGATCTTCTTCTGTTATATGCCACAGTCTCGTACTTGTCTATCTTTATTTTGTTTAGTGATGCTTTGTTAAATAGGTGTTATATGATCACTCTACCTACAAGACCCTTTATAAATTGATTGACCGTTGTCTAGTCGTTTCAAACTGCACTCAATGACTAACCTTGAATCTTGATTATTTTTCAAGGATAGTTTCTTTATCACTAAAGATATATCCTTTGAGACATGTATTGCTTAAAAATGACTTGAAATATACTAATGTGTTTTATATGTACTACATTTTCTGACTGCGTGATATACTGTTTTGTGAACCCTACGATAGGAACCAAGTAACAGAGAGAGGTTTGTAAAAAAAGGAGACATACACAAGAGAATAACAGTTTGATATTAAAAATAAAGTCCAGATCATGGTATGACCATTGACTTCAAATGTCTCCTTATGACACAAAATGTAGTATAACCTCCCTGCATCTTTTGCTTGTTTGTTCTCCTATAAAAAAAAACAGTGGGTCAATATTGAAAAATTTTTCTCTTATTTACGTGGCTCTAGAAACACTTGTTTTTTTCATGCGTTGGGCTTATTTGCTTGAAGCTGGGTTTTTTTTTGTATTTGATGAATAGAGAACTTTGAAAACTAAATGAACGAATTCTTTTAAAAGCAATGAAAACAATAGAGGATAATTGGCATCCCCAAAAATGTATACTATGAGGTACGGTTAACACAACATCAAATGCTGGTCTCTACTCTGATTACATTGTGTTTGGAATACTATTAGTGTATTGCTGTTTGCAGAAATCAACCATCTCTGTGAGAGTGAGATTAAAAAAAAAAAAGAATATTTAAAGAGGAGGTGAAGAGAAAACGAAATGACTATGACGCATGTGTTACCAAGCTACCCAATAGGTAGTACCGTACCTAGCTGCTGGCTATGTTTCGTGACACAATCCAATAAGCATGATCATAATACACGACACGCTTTATTTTGACACAAAACGACAAATTGTTCAAATTGACCCTTTAGATAACTTGGAAAGTTATTTTATATATAAAAAAATAGCATTTATAATACGTCTACATTACATAATAATAGGAGCAACGAGACAAAAGGACCACGTTTGTTCCTTATCATTTTGAAAGATTTATAAAATATCATTGGATTTCATAGCATTTTTTTAAAGATTTATTTATATAATCCCCAAACTAAGGGACCACGTCAATTATGTAGGGAGGTCACTTTAATCCAGTCAGAATAAGAAATAGACTATAACGCAAAACTATTTTTTTGATAGCGCTATTTAAATAATAGTACAAAAAGATTAAAAAGTGTATAATTTTTTTAGTTAGATTCAGAGAAAACTAAACTAGTAAATGACGTTTCTCTTTGCAAAGAAAATAAAAAAAACCAGTTTGATATAAAGGGAAATTGACTTGGTTTTTTTTTTTTTTCGAGCTAAAAAATTTCGATTTTTATAAAAATGGATAATCTCATGATTAATCCTAAAAAAATGCCGATTTTTTATTTAAAGCAGGAGACCCAGACACAAACCGGCAATTGCATACAGGATTAAGCCTTCTTTTTTCATTGATCATTACAAAAAAACCATACGTTGTGAAACACACGTCCAGTTCCGAGTAAAGTATAGTATATAATTAGGGCATTTTTAAGTTTTTCAACTTTTTTGGAATTGGAGATAAAAAAAAAAAATTCTTATCCCTTTTAAATCCATAATCCTATTATTTTCTTTTTTTTTTTTCCCTCTTTCTCCATCTTTGCAGTTTTTTTTATAAAAGGTAAAATTCATATTTTTTATAAAAAAAAAATCTAATTTCCTTTATTTTAGTTGGATTATTATACTTTTTAAGTAAAATCCACAAAACTAACATGAATACATATCCATCTCAGCCTATACAAAAATTACAACAAAAGGGTTTAAAAGAACCACCTTTAGCAGGAAGGAAGCGATCCTATTCCTCTTCTTCCCTTATAGAGCCAACATCATTTAATATACTTTCTAATAACCTTTCTGATTCTGGATTCTTATCCATGGTATCCACTGAAAATCAACCTATTGATTCATTTGGAGACAAGTCATCCCAAGAAGACCTTTCTAGTCCTTGCGCTGGTCATACAGCTCAAAAATTAACTGCGCAACGTAGTGTCCCAGCGTTCTTGAATAAATTATACAAGTAAATATAAAATGCAATGACTGTGTGTGTGTGTGTGTGCACTGTTCACGTGCCCGTTTATTCGAGTAAAGTATACATGCACACATTCTATATGAGAATGATAGACTAATCACTGTTTATAGTATGGTTGATGATGCATCTACAGATGATTTAGTTCAGTGGTCAAAAGATGGATTGTCTTTTATAGGTAAACTAAAGATAAACATAAAGCGATTGAATCCTCATATTTTTAAAGTGAGGAAACATGAAGAATTCGCAAAGATAGTACTGCCAAGGTTTTATAAACACAATACTTTTGCTTCCTTTGTCCGTCAGTTGAACATGTATGATTTTCATAAAATACCGCATATTCAGCAAGGTGTCATGATAGCAGAAAATGAACATGAAATATGGGAATTCAGTAATCCACACTTTCAAAAGGGAAGACCTGATTTATTGATATTAGTGACAAGAAAGAAGAATAAAGATCGAGATGCAACGGATGGTGATTTGAAGAACACGACCTATTTTGCAGACAATCTTATTATTGTCAAAAAGAATCAGATAGCAATGGGAGATCAACTAAAAGAACTTCAAAGAGACAATGAAATCCTCTGGCAGGAAACACTGAGTTCAAGAGAAAAATATCACAGACATCAAAAGGCAATTGAAAAGATTCTGCTCTTCTTAACAGCTGTGTTCTCTGATGATTCATCTGCTCTTGCGATAGGTAATAAAAATAAAATATAAACAAAAAAGGATGCTTATAAAAGATGATTAGGCAAACCAGATGTGTTACCGAGACCGTTGATTGAAGAAGCTGCGTCCTTAGCAGGCATCACGATCGATCAAGAAGAAGTGAATAGGATCAAGTCTTCAAGTGCTGGCATTGGTCCTACTGCATTAACAAATGTATTGTCTTCAGTTTTGAAACTTTATTCTGCTAGCAACCAAGATCAGCCACAGGAAAAGATGCCAGTGAAAACTGACACGATTAGACATACTACTGCCCCTGTGGTAAAAGAACCCAAAGCTTGCTTTGCTCCTGATCTTTCACATACTTTAAATACAGCCGGTCGTTCTGCTCAATCGATTACTGAAGAGATTGAGATGCTTCAGATGAATGTTGAATCCTTGGCAAACAATTTGGGTATTGACTCTAATCAATATGATGATGATTTGGATATGGAACATTTTCAAACTAATTATTTGTGGAATCATCAAAAACTGTACTCACCCACAGACCCTCTCTTTCAAGACAACGTCGAACTCGGAACATCCAAAAAGGATTCTCAGCAGCAAAACCCAACAACCGCCCTCCACTCGCCAAACCGTCCAGTCCAAAAATCTTTTTTCGGTCAGCAGCCACCATTTAAAAAGCGACAGGATACAAAATCACAAGTGAGGCAATCGATGCTACCAACAAACAGTACGTTGAAAATGCAACCACAAATCAAGTTGAATAATACAAATGACGCCTATCCATCCTCTTTACTGATGAACAACAACACCTTTTCACCTAATTATCCCAACTATGAAAATCAAAACACAAGGCAGGTGCATCCATCAAGCAATGCAAATTTGTTTTTGAATAGAGCCAATGTTCCAGTTATAAGTCAATCACAAGAGAATTATATTGATTTACAAGACAATTTCCCTTTTCATTCTTCATTTTATAAAAAAACCTAAGCACATCATTCGATAGTATCTTTTTGCTTATATCCACCCCCTCCTCTTTTTAAAAAAATAATAATAATAGTTGTTTATAAAATCATACTTTAACATTCATAAAAGATGAATCATGTAAATATTATTTCAATAGACTTTTTTATAATTTATCCTCAATGATAATAAATGAATTAAAATAAGTGAAGGATTTATTTATGTTTTTTTTTTTTTTTTTTTTTTTTTTTTTTTTTTTTTTTTTTTTTTACAATGCAATTAAAAGTCTTCATTTGCCTCTTTGATTTCATCCATCAAAGCATTATCAGGATTAAGACTTTGAAACAATTGATAATCAAAATTTCCATCAGCCATTAATCTTGCTGCCATACGATCAATAGCAATCACGGCCAGTACGGTTTGTATGTAGGCGTCTATCAAATCATCTATGCCAAGACCCAATTGATTGAAATCTTTACGATCCATTAATATTAACCTGGAAGTGTCTGTTGTCCAGCTACCGTCTGGTAGCTTAATGGATAGATTTGTTCCAAGCATATCCCAAGTGTCATCTATAGACATGATGAATAAAGACATACTTTATCAACTTCACATGTACCATCTTCTCTTAGCTCTCCTAGCAGTGGAAGTCTAGCTTTACGTCCATAGATACAAACAGGTTTAAAGCCATCTTCACTTCCTGTGTGAATGAATGAGAATACAAAGAAAATCATCAAACAGGATCTCCATTTACCTGCTACCATCATACGAAGATCACTCACAAACGTATTACTCTTCTTATTCGGAATGGTTCCAACATGAAAGAACTTTCCTGTTCTTGTCGCACTTGACCAAGAAGCATTTCCGACAAGTGATTGAACGATAAACTAGGACAAAATCAATAAAGTTCATCGATCATCAACCCTTTACCTTATCGTAATGATGGTCTTGGCTCAAGAAATCATTGAGTTCATTCTTGTTTGTGATCGTGTAGACTCCTTGACCTGCATTACTATAAGGAACTTTCAGAACCGCATGCCCACCCATCGAACGAATCCATAAAGGAATTTCACCCAGAGTGACATTATTGATCGTCTCTGGTGTCTTGATCGATAGTCCAGTGTCAACAATTTCCGAATTATAAAAATCATAAGCTCTTGAGGCCATCATTTTATTTCTACCACCAGCAAGACAACTAATGATCTGATTCATGACGATCGTCCTTGTCTTTAAAGGAAATCGATTCCAAGGCTTTTGAGTGACATAACGAAAACAAGCACGGATGGGGTGCCAATCTAAAGGAGGAGGAGATGAGAAAGAGAAAGAGAAAGAGAGAGAGAGAGAGAGAGAGAGAGATGGATTCACTTACTCTTTTCTTTATCACGAATATAAAGTACTTTGTCTACCCATTTGGCGTCAGGATCAGGATCATCAGCATGCCATTCTACATGCCACACATGTTCTTTTGCTACATCAGCCAAGACAGCAGCATAACCTGTGGATTCCATCATGTTCTTATCACATATCACGGCCAGTCCACCAAGTTGAGGATCTGCTTTTGAAAGTTGATGTTGAAAGGCAGATTCAATCACCACACGATAACCCCCTTGTTCGTTATGCTCGCCCGTTTCAGATAAGAGTGGCATTGATTTTTGACCGGAAGGACAAGAGTTGGTTTCGATCACGATCATTTGACGATGGCCCGAAGCGGTGGTTACATTAAATAGATCAGAGCCTAATCGAATTGAATGAGCTATTCTTTTTTACTTTTTGCTTTATTTACCTGCCCACTGAAAATGTTTTGGTGTATAGGACAATACCTTTTTTAATAACTCTGGTTTTACTTGAGGATTCAGATGAGTATAACGAGCAATGATACGTTCATTTCCCAAAGTGAAAAATGATTGAACGAGTGGATGAATTTGAGCATTCAGCACTCTTGGATAAAAATGCTGCTCTGATTCAAATTCACCTTGACCAAATTGACGTACTTCACCTTTAAAAGAAAATTTACTTTTTTCTCCAGGAGGTGTCTTGGGTGGAGATGTAGATGTGATATCATCTATCTTGATTGACTCATTAGGCCCTAAAGGAGGTGATCTTGGTATGAATGTGTTCAGTCAAATAAATGGAAATGATTGATCGCAACAATACACTACATCAAAAAAGCGAAGATGTGGTTTATAAACAAGTGAATAGAGTCATATCAAATAGATTAAAGATAGAAATAAATAGAGAACCAATCCTTATTCCTCCTGTATTTATTTTCTTACGCATGGCTCTGCATGAATTTTTGTTTTGACATTAAAATTATTCTTGTGAGACTTGATTTAAACCAATTAGAGCTATTTATTTTGGGATAATGAAAAAAAGGTTGGCCAACTTATTTTATCCAATCAAAACGCATGCTTTTATATAATGCGCATTAAGCCTTAAAAAAAGGACTGTTTCAAATGAACAAAATAAAAATCATTCTTTGTACAACAATTTATAACAAGTTTGTTGGGTGTATAAACCATCAATAAAGTTTAATTTTTTCTATTATTTACAAGACTTGTTCCCAAGTTTTATGTTGAATTTCTTGTTGATTGAATCGATCGATAACACGCTTGTATACTTCCTTTCCATAATATTTCTCAAGGTCTGTATTTTCTGGTAAACTGTCGTGAGTATTCGCTTCTATTCTTGTCATGCATACAGTATTCAAATAACCAAGTCGTTTTGTTTTATCCCATCTCGTTAAACATAATTTGTCACTTGGACCAGATAGGATACTCTTTCCATGCCACATTTCTTCAAAAATATATCCTACATCACGTACATCCAATGTACAAACCCTAATAGATTAAATATCTATTTGCTATCATTCACATCTTACATTTCTTTAAATCTCTTTTGTTCTCTAGTCATCATCTCTTTATGAACCCTTCCATACAATCCTTCTCTTAATTTAATAGCAAGTGGATCAAAATCTGTATACTTTGCTATACAAAGAATAATATTCGCTGCTATGGCCATACCAAACATACTAGGAATAGTTCCTAACACAGGCAAAATACGTGCTCTAAAATCAGGTAATGCCGCAAACTCTTCTCTATCTTCAACTTTTTCTTCCTCTTTTAAACAAAATCATGAGTTTTTTTCTTATACGCATCCTTTCTCTATCTTACCCAGTGGCAATAGTTTCACATGGCTGGGTTTTTCGGTAGAGTAAGCTACTTGTATTCCACTAAGAATACCTAATTTTTTCAACTTTTTTCTAACTGCTCTCGCAAGTGGATCCTCTAAATCGATACACAAGTAAGCTCTTTTGTCCCTTTCCTCCCTCTCTCTCTTTTTTTTTTTTTTTTTTTTTTTTTTTTTTTCTCATTTACCAAATGTCTCGCTTATATCGGCAATTTGAATACGAGATGGATCAGCTTTTGCACCAGCTCCCATTGAACTAATAACATTTAATTTCTTTTCATAACAATATTTCATTAAATCAATTTTAGTATTGATATTATCAATTGCATCAATAACAAAATCAGGATTTCCTACATGAATTAATATTTCATTGATCTTTAGTCTAAATAAACTTACCTCCCAACAAATCATCAACATTATCTTCATTCAACAAATCAATACAATCTTCCACTTGTACAAAGGGAGCAATCTCGTTAAAATGTTTTTTGATACATCGAACTTTAGGTGTACCAACGTCTTCTAAAGTCGCAACAGCATGACGGTTTAAGCTACTTAAAGTAACTTGATCGAAATCAATGATTCGAATGCGCTTTATACCAGAACGCAAAAGCATAAGCGCTGCCCAAGAACCTACACCACCCGCACCGACTACAATCACAAAAGACTCTCGAACCTTACGCGCTCCTTTTTTGCCCAGGAATTCAGTCATTTTGCTTAATTGTGCTTCAATCGACTGTTCTGTAAACAAGTTGGGTGGAATATGGTGGCTAATGGTTGTGCCTACGGGCGTTAAATCAATAGGTCTATGTAACTCTGCTTCTTTAAGTTCGTCTTTTAAAGATCTCGCTCTTAAACGGCGTTGATTGGTTTGATAACTAATAATACTGACGGCTGTTAGAGCTGAAGCTGCTACTGCTGTCAGACTCAGCTTGACCGCATTGGAATTTCGTTCTAGAAACTGTTGAGTAGTTTCAGCAAACAGTGTAATTGTTGACATCTTTAAAGAAACAAAAAAAAAAAAAAATATTTTTCTGGTTTTGTAGATTGTGCTGGAAATAGTCACCAACCAATCAAAAGTCAAATTTCTCTCGTGTAAATTAAATACTTTAGCATTATCCTTCAATTAAAACAAAAAAAAAAAAAGGTTACAAAACAAAGAAAAAGCATCATTTTGGACGTTTGTCTACTCTATTTGAGTTTACAAATTAAACTTTTGAACACTTTACATAATATTGATTTCTTTAAACAATTTGTTTCAACTAACAAAAATGACCGAGTATAACGGATCTAGAGTATTTAATAATCAATTGTCTTTCTCTATACTAAAAAAAAATACGCGAAAAGAAGCAAGAAAGATTAGCAAAAACAGCTCGAGAGACTAAAGAAACAGACATGGTTTAAAAGAGCGAACTTCGCTGTTTGAACAATGACCAACTACCAAACAACCACACAACTGCTTTTCTTTGTTCTCCCCCGCTTTTATCTTGGTAGCTACATGGATTCCGTTAAAAGAGACAAAGAATCAAGTATGCCTCCTTTTTTTTTTTTTAGCTTAATTTGCATTATAAAATTCGAGAATGTTAACATTATATTTTCATAGGAATTAGTCCATTTTCACAGGTCAATAAGACAACAGTGCTTCAAGAATCCCGCTGCTTTAACGATTCACCTCTTGACATTGGAAAATGTCGAATGTTACTTACCAAGATACTTTACTTATTCTCTTCGGGCGAGCCTTTCAATACTCAAGAAGCAACAGTTTTATTTTTCAACGTCATTAAGCTTTTTCAGTCCAAGGATGTCAGTTTATGCATGTTTTAATGTCCAATCTATACTCATTTTATATTTTCAATAGATCTTTCTTAGACAAATGATGTACCTTGTCATTAAGGATCTATCCAACACTGCACAAGACGTCATTATGGTCACACAGTCTTTAATTAAAGATATTCAATCAAATCAAGAGACCATCTACAGAGCCAATGCTATTCGTGCCTTATGCCTTATAACTGATGTAAAACAGTAATATAGCTTTGAAGGCAAAAGCCTAATGCAACCTCATCTACTGACTCATACTTTTACTTGCAGCCCTCAATGATTCAAGCAATCGAGCGTATCATCAAGGCATGCATTGTAGATAAAAATCCTTCAGTAGCAGCAGCAGCACTTGTTTCATCTTATCGTGTGTTTAATTCATCAAAAGATATTGTACGACGCTGGGCGCCCGAAATTCAAGAAGCCATTCAAAGCAAATCTGCATCCGGTGGATTTGCTTCTACTGCCTCTGGATTTCTATCAAGTTTTGGTTCCTCATCAAGTCAATCACAAATGGTTCAATCAAATAGCCATATTGTTCAGTACCATGGCTTGGGGTTGCTTTATCTTATCAGACAGCATGATCGTGTAGCAATCGCAAAGCTTGTTCAGGCATTTTTTAGTACAAGTGGTCAAAACGACATGCTTAAAAATCCTGCTGCTGTCTGTATGCTGATTCGATGCGCCTGTAAAGTATTGGAAGATGATCCAGGGTAAGAAAAGATGGTTTGATTGAAAAGAATAGCTGTTGACAAAATGCCCTCCCCCTCTTCCTTTTTTTTTTTAGATCTGTAAGACGTATTTATGAGCTTCTGGGAAGCTATTTGAAACATAAAAGTGATATGGTAAAATTGGAGGCAGCACGTGCTATTTGTGAAATGAAGGATACAACATCAAATGAAATTCATCCTGCCATTTCAGGTAAAAAGAAGAGGAAAGGGTTGGATGCATTACTTGATTTTAAATTAACAAGCTCACCATAAACTATACATGTAGTCTTACAATCATTCCTCTCTTCACCAAAGCCTACTCTTCGACTTGCTTCTGTACGCACTTTGAATAATCTTGCCTTACGCAAACCTTCTGCCGTCATTTCATGTAATTTAGATATTGAAAGCCTTGTTTCAGATTCAAATCGTAGTATAGCTACGATCGCCATAACAACCTTGCTCAAGACAGCTAACGAAACTTCTATTGACCGTCTTATGAGTCAGATATCAAAGTTTATGGGAGATGCATCTGATGAATTCAAGGTGATCATCGTCAGCACCGTTCATTCACTGTGCATCAAATTTCCTAGAAAGCAAGTCGAAATGCTAACCTTCCTGGGTAGCCTCTTACGTGATGGAGGAGGATATGATTTTAAAAAGACGGTTGTCGAGGCAATGTTTGACATTGTTCATGTTATTTCTGAGTCTAAAGACTTGGGTAAGCTATATTTCTAGCCATTAAAGAACTACATCATTAAATATTTATTTACATAGCATTATCTTATCTGTGTGAATTCATTGAAGACTGCGAATTTACCAAGCTTTCAGTCCGCATCCTTCATCTGCTTGGTGTAGAAGGACCCAAAACAAATTCACCTACTAAATATATTCGGCATATATATAATCGAGTTATTTTAGAAAACACTATTGTACGCGCTGCAGCCGTTAATGCCTTGGCCAAATTTGGACTAAGCACGTCCGAAGATGATGTTAAAAGTAACATCAAGGTGTTATTGATACGTTGCCAAGACGACAGTGATGACGAAGTTCGAGATCGAGCAACATTGGCTCTTGAGCTTATGAAACAAAGAGATTCGGGAAAGCAATGTGGCTTTGATGGGTCGTCTTGGGCTCTTCCTATTTTGGAACGAGAGTTAATACAGTACATCGGTTCAAAAACCAATGAAAAGGCATTTGATTTAAGCACAATCCCCATCACCAGCAAAGCAGTCAGAGCGAATCCCTCTAATGAACAGAGACAGCCGACTGATAGCATCATTCCTTTACAGACCGATAATGTGTATAACAAGATGAACAACTTGAATGCTCGTCAAAATAGTCTATTAGACCAAAAAGCTATATATACTGAGGCTCTATCTTCTGTTCCAGAAATCACTACCTTTGGCGCGCTATTAAAAAGTTCAAAAAGAGTCCATGTTACCGAAACTGAAACTGAATATGTTGTTTATTGCGTGAAGCATCTATTTGCTAAGCATATAGTATTTCAATTTGATTGTTTAAATACACTGAATGATCAACTGCTGGAAAACGTGGAGGTGGTCATGGATATTGATAACCAAGAGTTGGGTTTAGTAAAAGTGTTTGATCTCCCTGCTTCCAAGATAGAATACAATGCTTTGAAACATATTTATGTAGCTTATGAAAAACAAGAAATAAGCAGTTTTCCTGTTGGTAAAAATAGTCTATAACAAAAGCAGAAACACCTTGAAACCCTTTTTTCATTATCATTACCATAGCTTCATTTTCATGTAAACTAAAGTTTACAGTCAAGGATTGTGACCCAGTTACAGGAGAACCTGATGAACAGGGATATGAAGATGAATACCGAATTGATAATATAGAATTATCTATAAAAGACTATATACAGCCAACGTATATCTCTGAATTTGAAGAAGAATTCAATAAGTTAGCCGATGGAGAAGTAGTTCAAGTTTTCGCCCTCGATCTTAAAAAAGCTCCTAACCTTCAAGTAGCATGTACAACAATTATAAACCTGTTTGGATTACAACCACTTCAAGATAGCTCTTTGCTCCGCAATCCTAACATTCATACCTTGATAATGTCTGGCACATTCTTAACAGGAAAAAAGATTCTGGCAAAGTGTCGAATGATGTTTAATTCTGCTTCTGGTGCTGCTTTTGAATTGTCAGTTCGTAGCGAAGATATCGCGATTTCTGAGGTGGCCCTTTCTGCTATTAAATAACCATTTAATTAAAAAGACATACTAATATACGCTGTTATTATTGTTGCGTGTATGGACTGATAGTATCAATGCATGCCTGTTAAATTCATATATTAAGCAATTTAGCAAAAAATCCAAAATGTCTCAAATCACTCCTTTAAGAAAAATGGATTATACACCTTCTACTAAAATAAACATACGTTGATGAATATTCCTAATGCAAGGGTTGCTTACACTTTATTTGGAAACTATTGGTATACTTTTGAGAAAACAATTCGTGCAAATAAAATAGAAAAAATAGTGCAAAAGTAAAAACAAATTTAGCGTAGAAGCAGGAAAAAATTTAGATCAAAAGAAAAAAATGGTGCAAAAGATAGAATAATAGCAATAATGAATACATATAAAAGAAAAAAATTATCAAGTAGAAAATAAATAATATATTAATACATGAAACTTACCTATAACTCGAAACCTACATTCAATAATAAAACAAGCAACAGCTGAATATTAATAAACAAAGTACCAAGTTATTGAAGTTTAAGCATACTAAAGTGTATCCAGGGTAACACGGCGATAATCGTGCTAGAAAGTTAAAGGGTTTTAGGTAAATCTCGTCGTTCGTTAGTCAGTCGTGGTGCTTCAAGGTCACAGAAAGTAACATACACAAATTGGATGCCTCCTGGTCAGATCGCTCACTTCTATCAATTACTTGCTGCATTGGTTCCTCCCCTTCTGGTCCCGGTCTATGGCATGGAAACCCCCTTCTCGCTCGAAAATCCGCTTACCAACAACATCTTCGCCAACATCTAGAAGATATTATACCCAAGTTACCTTCTGGATGGTCTGCCGAGAAATCATGGGATCACATTAAACGTCAAGTTAAAAAGATCACACGCACTTTCGCCGTAGGTTACACTAATTAGCGTACAAAAACCATCCGCAAACTACAAAGCAATCGAAATAAATTTTTGCGTAGTAAACCACCATTAGCTATTCGCTTACATCAATTGCCTATTTTCGATCAACAAATTGCGTCGCTACAACAAGAGCTTACTGATATTCTGGCTCTCAAAGCTAATATTCGCTGACAGGAAGCAGTTGAAACTTCGATCAAGTACCTGAAAAGTATGTATCGTAAACGCACAGTTGAACAACACATTACCACCTTACGCTCTGACAACAATGAAGATCCGGTCGAAGGCATTGATCAACTACTCCCCATCACCCAACAGTTTTACCAGCCTTTGTACGATGCGGACCCGGTCGATGATCTTCAGCTCGATTCCTATCTCCAAGCTATTTCCGGTCTACCACAAGTGACCTCAGACCATTGTGATATTCTTACGGCACCTATCACTATCGACGAGATCATTCAAGAGACAGTATGCGAGAAAAATAAGATCAGCAGCCCAGGGGAGAATGGTCTTGGCTACGCCTTTCTGTACCAACTATTTGGCTACCCTCCTCTACAAAAATTGGCTTTAAAGGTATATAATCAGGCACATAACTCCAGTACCTTTCCACATTCATGGCAAGAATTACGGGTAAGACTGTTGGCAAAAAAGAGTGATTTAACAAATCTAAAAAATTGGCGATCTACCTCGTTAATCAACTGTGATGCCAAAATTTATACCAGAGTTCTCAACTCACGAGTGCGACAGGCGACACCATCCCTTATCAATCGATGTCAAACTGGGCTCATACCGAATCGCTTTATCGTGGAAAACGGCCTCGTGCTTATTGTTGTAATGGAACATGCTCGTAAGGTCAATCGTCAGGAAAGTACTCTCCTTTTGGACCAAGAAAAAGCTTATGATCGGGTACACCTCTCTTACTTTACGCTCGGTGTTACTACAATTCGGGTGCCCAACGGTACTTGTGAACTCTTTGATTGGGCTATTTTTTTGGTAACCGGGTCCGGGTCAACATCAATGGACATCTCACAGAAGAAGTAACTCAATCTCGCGGCCTTCGTCAAGAGGATCCGCTGTCGCCTCTTCTGATTAATCTCACGTTAGAACCGTTCCTAAGATATTGAGATATTTGCAGATAATAAATTTGAGAATTAAAAGGGAAATAGTATATGAAAGCTAGTGAATGAGTCTCTATGTAACCTCTTTATTAGATTTCAAGACGAGAGAGAGAACCCATTTAATCAAATTACGCCTTTATATAGGAAATAAAATTAGTCAGGGACCGAAGTGAGTTCAAGGTCAATTTTAGTATTGAGCTTGAACAATATAAATATTGTAAATGAGTCTTAGAGAATATGTAATATATAATACTATGTATTCAGTATTTGTTATTTCTTATATAAGATTTAAGTAATCTCATACGAATAATAAGTATTTAATGGGGTAAATACGACAGATATGTTTTACAAGACACTTCTTTGTTTGGATTCTCATTTCTTCCATTGTCAGCCAACCCAAATCCTCCTCCTGCTCTTAAAGTACTCCCTTATGCTGATAATGTTTGTGTTTTTCTATCTTCACCTGCAGATTTCCTACGTCTTCAACATCATCTACAGACCTACGGTCAAGTATCCAACTCTAAAGTGAACCTTTCAAAAACTGAAGCAATCTTTCTTGGTGGAAAGAGTTCCAACCAAGGCAGCAACTTCTTGCACAGCACCAGATCCTCAAATGGCATGATCATACTAAATCACAGCCTCTCCATTATCTTGGATTTCCAGTTATAGAATCTATTGCTCAGTGAAGGTATGTAGAAGACCATCTGTTACAAAACATCAAAACTCAATATTCAATATATTTTCAACGGGATCTCTCTATTAGAGGCCGTGTAACTATGACTAACACTCTGCTGCTATCTAAATTGTGGTATTCCTTGAGAGTTGTCTCACTGCCAAAATCCTTCTTTCGACTGATTCGATCAATGATCTACCAATTTATCTCGAAAGGTATTAAACCTGGTTTCCGATATGCACTGTTTTGTCAACCTCTATCCAAGGGCGGATTGGGTTTGTTAGACCTTTTTATCTGACATTGTAGCTTACAAGTCCGATGGTTCCGTTTGCTGTTTACTGATGACCTTCAGAGCTCCTGTAGTCAAGTATATTTGAAGGATTTTACACGAAGGCCCCACTCCTCGGGTACTTCCTCCTTACTATCTTGTTTCTTTTCAGCTCTTCGTTCAACAGCAGATGTGTCTGTTGGTTCTTTTCTCACTGTGCTTTATACCACTATGGATTCTTTTCTGAGCAATGGCATTCGTGAAGCTCAATGCATTCCATCCACTCTGCTATGTCTATCCATTTACTCGCTTTTTTCGGAATCCCTGATGGTCATTGATTACGAAGTCCTCACCGCTCTAAATCACGGGTAAGACGCTATTTTAAATATGATCAGTCACTCAAAAGGATACGGCCTAAGTTGGCGTCAGACTCACCGCCTCATCCTCGATTATCAGCCCGATTACTACGAGATTTACAAAATCGTATTGTCAAACTGAATGAGATGACTTGGCAGGTCATATTGAATACATCTACTGATCCAGGTAGTGTGACAGATTATCCTTTTGTCACATGACTCACAAGATCGTTCGAATGGGTTTCTTTCTGTCCTCGAGTATACCGTCGGACTCAGCTCGATTCTATGCTTCCTTGCCCGGCTTCTATCATACTGTCTGATGGTTGGTTGCGTTTCTGGAACCTCACCATTCTGTCTGAAGCAAGATCGTTCTGTTTTTGCTTTATCCACTGCAAATTACATAGTCAATCATCTATAGCCCGTTTCAACCCTGATGTCAGTGCTATATGCAAGTACTGCAACGTACACTTCGGAGATATATCCCATCTTCTCGTGGAATGCCCTCATAAATGGTCCATTTGGCAAGAAGCTCTGTCTCGTTTTGCACCTCACCTAGATTTCAACGAACTGATATCCTTACTCTTTTATTGCATCTGACACGCTTCGATTATGTTTACAACACAACTCTGCTCCGCCTTAGTTATTATGTCCTTTTATTTCTATGACGTGCACATTGGCGATACATTTTTTATGGTGTTCCTCTCTTACCTGAACGTATTGTCACAACAGCTTTTGAAAAAATTGGGACGTTCAGTCTTCATTAAAAGTACACCACCCAATACGACATATAACTTATTTTAACCTTAAACAAAATCCATTCTTCACTGGCGTGCTCAATGGCAATATATCTTCGACATATCCCATTATCACGGCCCCAACTCATTTCTACTATTTCTGAAAAATTCAAGCTCTCCCGTCTTCATTAAAAGCACACCACTCGCTGTGACGTGTGGCCTTTTTTTTTTTTTTTTTTTTTTTTTTATCTAATTAATAAATCAAATATCCTACAAAAAAAGAGCTCGTCGTTCTTCATTCTCTTCAGACCTTCTTCTTCTAGTTGGGCCTCTTCTTTCAATCCCAGCACGTTGAAATCTCTCTGGTATTTCACTATTCAAGCGAAGGTTACGAACAATATGAATCATGCTTAGGCATGTCACCAAACCCCGATTCCATAAACGTTCACAAAGTTCTTCAGCACCTGAACTGTTTTACACAATCACTTTGCAATTTTGGTTTGTACATACAAGAGACAAAAAAAAAAAGTCAGCAAACAATTTTGATAATCATTGATCAGAGTATTTGATTACCTAAGTAAACCATGACAAATAACTTCAGGATTATTTCGTCTTTGATATGGCTGTGGATCCGGCATTCTCTTGAAGGTTGTCAAACTACGATGTCCACAAGAGGGGCAGCACTGACTTGTTCGAAACTCATCAATCAAATGCATTAAGAATCCATGTTCCTTCAGCAGCCTTCTTAACCCGACGCCTCTCACAGGTTCTTGATACCGGGTATTTGGAGCGGAATAGCTACCTATAACAAAAATAACATAGTTTCCAAACTTATTTTTCAATTTGGTGACCATATCCTTGCCTTCTAATGTGCCTGGACAATTTAAATTTTCGGTGAAAGAGATGAGTAGTCAGATGATTGGTTGTAGTTTCAGTACATGTTTTTGTAATAATTCAGTAATCAATGCACGGTTTCTAAAGTATTTTTCAAAATTTTGTAGACCTAAAGATTGAGAATTTACAAGAGTAGCTTTTGCATTTTGTACTTCCTGTGGTTCAACAGCTTCACAGATGCAACGATACTTCTTTGTTTTCTCCATCTTATCTTAACAAGACATGGTGTATCTATATGTGCGTAGTGCATCAGCAGTAGAATTTTCATGTACACAGTATAAAAGGTATCGTCTTCCAGGGTCAATAATATTACAGCGATCAGTAATATCTCCACGTTGTTGAACATTAAGGTCTGTTATGTAAGGCTCAGGCTCTACAAAAGTACTTTGAAGACCAATATATCGACTTTTTCTATCCTGTCTTTTTTTAAAGACTGTGACGCTTACATCATCTGTTTGGATAGTTTCACGAAATCGAAGCACATTAAGTTCTTGAGGTTTCAAAGCTGCAGAATTCATATCAATTATCTCGGTCCAGAGGTTCATTTTATTGATGCTATTAGTCCACTGACGTTCAAGAATATTTTGACAGAGAATTTTACTATCAATTGCTGAATGGCCAGGTATCCAGGCTCTGCGAAGAGGAACGCAATTGAAAAATAGGTAATTTGAGAGCTTCAAATTAGAGAGCAAGCTGATAGAAGGCCACCATATGCTCACATGGGTTAGCTTTGGCATCATAATAAATATTGTTTTGTTCGAATGTGTATCGAACGGGATACGAAGTCAAGATGGGTGTTAGTCTTTACAAAGTTTGGATGTAAACTGGGGCTTGAAAAAAAACTTCGACAGAAGATGGATCAACAATTATGGAAGCTAAATTTCCTTGAATTGTCTTGCCAGTCGTGTAATTTGTTCATAACTTCGTTGGAGATTGCTTCGTTGTCCTTACCTTCTTCTCATCTTTATCTAATCAAGTCTGCTTTTCTTTGATGAGTTTATAATAAGTTATTGATTGCTCGACGAAAATGATTACCAAAACGGGCTTCAATATTATTAGTATAAGCAGTGTCTATTTTCAGTCCTTCCACTGAAGATGATTGTTGAGTATATGTAAGCTCGGACCTTTCATAAGTAATATGATCAAGGTATCTTTGAATGTATTGACCAATGAATGTACGTCTGCGAGATGTTGCCTCACCTACACGACCACAACAATAACGTACTAAGGATAATCATACTTTAGAAAAGAATTTCTTATTAACATAAGAAGCGATATCAAATCTGACACCATCTTGAAGTGCGCAGAGAAATATGAATTTAGATGAGGAGTATGCATGTGCTGTAGTAGTATAGATGATGTTTATGAAGCCCTCCGATTGCTTTCGATACTGTTCCTTCCACCCAATACCATCGATAACTGATTTAATGGGTAAGATACGATCACCGAAAGCAAGAGTTACAGTAGTACTCATGGTGTCAGCTGGAGTTTTCAGTAGAGAATATCCATTGATAATGAAGGCTAGTATCACGTATGAATTGGGAAAGATGTGAGAGAGCAATTATTATTTTATATCAAGCATAATTTACCTGTTTGAATATGTATAAAATTAGTGCTGTCACAAATTAATAAGGTATGAATGTAGGACTGATAAAAGTAAGAAAAAGAAGGAAACAAACGGGGATCTATATAATGTTGTGATTTTTCTAAGTTAGTAATAGCCAAATAAGTCGTAAGCTATAGAGTTTTTTTTTACATAGAAACAAGATGCTCTTTATTAAAATGTGTTTATTTTAAGGAGGCTTAACCATAATTTCTTTGTCTTGAGATGCATAATAATTAGGGCTTCTCAGAAGATCTATCATGTTGTATTTCCATTGGGCCATCTTCGTATTTGGTTTCTGTTCCTTTGTTCATAGAATTGACATTAACAATATTTTTGGGCCATAATATCACTTTGATTATTATCATTTTGACTAATAGTTTCAATAGTAGCACTATGAATATAAAAATAAAGGTTAGGTATTGAAAGGACTCAACAAAAACATAAAGTAAATAGACCGTCAAAATATAGAATACCTAAGCAGGCATTTAAGTCATCAGCCTCGATGCAAAATCCAAATAGTAAAAAGCCACGATTATTCTGCATCAAGACAAAGAAATGAAGATGTAACTTCTCAAGCTAGAAATAATAAACATACCCAAAAAACAATGAAATAAAAGGCTATTTTTCTTCTATTAAAAAGGTTCTATTACTTGTAGTTTATTTTAGCTATATATTTTCTTAAAGAATTACAATAGCAGTGCTTGTTCCTTGTTATGGGATATATTAAAACAAAGCTAATGGCTAAACATAATTATGAATGTATCAATAAATGAATAAAGCTAAATGAACATGAGGCGCTTTGTGGCATGATAGAAAATGGGGGGTACGGTGCTTTTGCATATGTACCCAAGACAAGGACCAAAACAAGAACATTTGAATGCCATTTTTCCTTATGGTGTAATAAACAAAGTAAAAAGACCAAGAGAACCTGTCCCTTCGAAGAAGAGAAAGACAGCAGACAGTTCTCAAACTTTTGAAAATACCAAAAAGGGAATGTTACTGGGTACTATAATTTCATTGTAAATACTCTTGGTATTTTGTATCAGCAAGAGTAATTGAAGAGCAGATACATTGTCATAGACAATGCTCCTATTCACAAGAATACTGATATCAGACAATAGATTGAGCAACGCTGCTACGACTATAATTATCTTTCGGTTTATTCCCCTGAGCTCAACCCAATTGGACAATTTTGATCAGTATGTAAAAGTAAGCTTAAAAGAAAAGAGCTTTTGCAGGAAGAGACATTATCATCTAGAAATGAAGATACATACAGCAGAATACTTTTGAGAGATACTCAAGGATTTTGTACATATTCAACTGCTAGATTCGAAGACTGTTTAAACCGTAAGCCAATATAGTATTCTTTTTTTTTTTTTTTTTTTTTTTTTTTTTTCATGCAGTTCATAATCCAAATGAAACCTTTTTCTGAGCTTGAATAGTTTTTTTTTTCTGAAGTTGTACGAGTAATTTGTAAAAATAATGTATAGCACTTTAATCATGCAAGTTCTCTATAAAAATAATGCTACAGCTGACAAAGTTACTAACTATGACAGAGCGTACACATACTCTACAAGCATAGTTCCTCTTAAGCGCCTTGTCATTACCGAATGACTCTCTTCTGATGTGTCTATTGCTGCATATATACCTTTCAAAAAGTCACTCACAATGATATGCTATATCAAAAACACCGCTGTGGAAACGACGTACACAATGTATTGACTCCCTAGACAAACGGATATTAAAGAGCATATGTCTACAACTTTTACAAGATAACTTGGAACAATGGCGTACTGTACGCAACTCTAGTCTTCTCTCGCTGTGTAGTCCTAAAATTTCTTTAGATCCAATCCTTTTGTTACCGATGTCAAGAACTGAAAGAAACCGATGTATATGCTAGGAACTTGGTTGGTTGTCTAGTTATAAAGCAGCTCCTTGTGTTCGCCACCTGTCACAGCTTTTTATAAAACAGCATGCTATCTACTGCCTCGACATGCATAACCGCCTGCAAATACTGGAGACTACAACTGATTACCTATCTTTCTTTTTCAATAAGCTACCTAATCGCAAACCGTGCTTATGTCATAAAAAAACTATTTTGGATGTCCATATGGTCCATAATCTGCACTGTCTTGCAGGAACTTGACTACCTATATCACCAAATAGAGCTACCACCACCAACAGATCCTGGGAAGCAACTGCTTGAATGGTTATTTATTCCCCCATAACCATTATAAATAACACTTGTTCCATTATTCTCTCAGTCACAGTATTTTTACCCTCGAGTCCAGAGGGGTTTTAGTTATTTTTGCCGTCCAGAACTGACCAATGCAAAAAAACGATATAATAAAACACCACATGCTCAATTTGGCTTTATATTTTATTGATGAATAAAAAACTTTTTAAATATATAGCGCTCTAATAATCTTAGTTGTCCAGTTTGAAGATGATTGTTTTGAAAAAAAAAGTCTAATAAAATGAAATGAAAAGAATTTTATATAAAAAGGCTTCATGGATCATCACATAATGATATAAGTCTACCGAAGCAAGGTTTATAAAACTTAACAAATTTGCCGGAACAGATTAAAAATTGACCAGATATACATACGGAGTAATAAAGGCCTATAAAGAACGAGAAACTTTAGTAACTTGTCCTTTTTAAATGTTATCAACTAATATCCACAGGTATGACAGTGTGTTTCCCTTCCTACGATAGGAATTTGTAAGATATTCGATCGAGTATTATAATTTGTGCATACCCAAAGTAGAAAAAGATTTTCTACAAGTCATGCATTCTTTATATCTGTCTTCACTCACAAAATGAAAAGTATTATTTGTATTAGGCAACACAAATGAGTAAACCAGTTCATGTCTATTTCTAGTAAATAAAGTTTCTTTGGAAGTAGAGATTGCTAGATCTACAACATCTGAACTACCGACATTCCCATTATTGTTCTGTTGTATAATTTGGTGAACCAAAAAAAAGCAACCACTTTCCTTGATCAGTTTTTGAATTCTTTTCAATTTGCTTTAACCAAAACCTAATTAATCCCTTTCGATGTCCAGTAATAATCAATTCCTTGCTATTCCATTCAGTTAATTTTTGCTTGGACAGAAGTTAGTTTTGTTCTATTTCGCTTAAAAACAGATGAAAATTACCTTATAAAATATGCATGAAAGAATAGATTCAGAACTAAGACAAGCTGATCTTGTCATATATGAGCTGCCATTGATAGTCTATACTCGAATTATATAGATTGAGCAAGTTATTATGTCACCCTAAGCAAGTACAATTAATTTTCGTATTGATACTATTTAATTATATGTTATCTGGTGCTTACTGTATTGTCGTTGATTGATATATGCTGTACTTTATTCTCATGTCATCTAAGAGATTGAATATATTTCTTTAGTTCTCAGGTCTTATATAATAATAGTTTTATCCTAAAGGTTTATTATAACTCTGTAAAATCGTTTCATCATATATCTCTTTTTAAATTTACTTCTGAGCCTGTTATTATGACACCATAGAATCGAGAAGCTGTACTAGTTGTTATCATATCCACGTGCCCTCTCGAAGAAGTAGGCGATGTAAAACCAACAGCGTTTTGATTTTTGACTTTCCATATGCATACAAGCTAATAAGGTATAAGTTACAGGTTACTTCAAAGATTACAAAGCCTTATCATGTTATCAATGTACCCGAACCAATAAAGTAAGCTGCACTAATGCTGCCAATATGCATATTTTCATATATATTTAATACCTAAAACACTTGTGCCAGATATTTTACAACATGTTTTGCATGCAGATAATACTTTTCCTGTTTTGGTAGAATACAATCTAAGGCTTTTATCACTAAAGCCCCATTCAATATAACGTGCTCCATCCGATGGTATCAACAACTATTGACAATAGGTTACTCCAAGCTTTTCATTGTATAAACCAATGCCTTTAATCTGTCGCTTTATATCTAAATTTATATAAGCAAACAGAAAACTTTTAGGGACTTATATACCTTTTAAAGTTGTAATGATTGAGTCAAAATTTTGAGGTTGTCTTGAAACATGCAATAGCCTAAAGATAAAGAATTATGTACAGAAATGATCCGAGCAGTATGAGGCTTTTTCAACAATTTGTAAGACGTTTGACCAAAATTATTTATTATTCCAATAGTCGCAGTTTTTTCTACAGCATCTGTAATAAAATCCAAATCTAAAGTAGAAATGTTAAAAATGCTCTTGAAGTATTATAAGGTGCTTACCAACAGCTCCTTCATATGAAACATGATGAAGGATATTTAGGGGATTAATGGGAGCCTTCTCTTTCTGCTTAAACACAAATACCAAGTCTACCTAGTGATGCAGATTTGCAGAAACATAATCTCTTTCAAGCGCCTACACAAAGCGATGATGAGGTTTCGATTGAATATAAATATACATTGTATACGTACTTCACGATGTTTGTGAATAAATATTTTGGGGTCTTCATGAGCCCAAGGTTGTAGAAGAACAGGGTTAATGGCTTCACCAGAGCTGTTTACCCCAAAATTAAGTTCATTGACATTTGTAAGGAACTCTGGCAAGTAAAAAAAATCCAGATATCAATTTTCTTATATCACTCATATTTTTCTCGGAAGCAGGATCCCATGCTTTTCCAATAGAATCAAATAGGCGATCTGGATGGTCAAATATGCCCCTTGTAATTTAAGATAATAGTGATTAAAAGACTCTAAACGGATCATGAAAGAACAAACAATCATTACAGAATAATAATGGATGTCATAGTGAAAAGCAGGCGTTGAATTATCCGTTTCTTCCCAATGTTTATATCCATCTTCAAATTCCAGCCTTCTTTCTTTTATTTGCGCTCCTATAGGTTTCGTTAGATCTCTGAACGTCTTTGGGTGCATTAAATCCAATTCTTTGCTTGTATAATCTGCCAAAATCCATGGGAACACTGGATATTGAGTTACGTCGTTATACAATCGACCAGAAAGAGCGTTGGTATGAATAAGATATTGGAAGCTACTTATCTTTCCGCGCCCCCATCTTTGTACCAAGTCATTTAAAGTAGACGTACCAAATAAACTCATTAATCTAAGTGTATTACTGAGGCTTGATGTATTGTCCATATTACTATGTAAGATGGCTCTACTGGATTATTCATGGGCCTCAGCTCGAGATACTAATTTATTATAGAGCTCGTCACGTTCAGAAAGAGCAAGAGTAATTAAAGCATTCTGACCATTTTTAAAAAATACTTCCAAAGCAACATCTCTAAACAAAAATCGGCTTTTAAGCACATTGCAGAGATCAGCAGCTACCCATTTTTTTTACAAGTGTGGCCACCACGCATGCTCCCTGACTGTTCTATTTCGACACCTGCAGCTCTTTCAACCAGAAGCAAATATTGATCTCACTTTTCGTTAGGGACATTCTATATTTCAACAAATTTGCAATCACTTCTTTGAAAAAAATTTTCAACAAGATATATATTATTTTTACAGAGTAAAAGAAAGCATTCACAAGCATCTAGCTCAGAAATTTGGCTAATATTGTACACATCTACAACCATATCTCCTTGATTAAGTAAGTGAAGGAGTTTGTAAGTCTTGTCTTCTTCGTAAGATAATACCTCATTATCATCCATTCGGTCATCTGATAAGCCATCCTTCGTTATAAAATGGCTGTTAATAGCTATATTTCCCTTTTCTTGATCAAGACTCTTTGTGCTAGTCTCACTGCTTAATCCTTTCTTTAACAATGATACCACTGAATTTGTTAAAGGGAATAAATTTGAGCGAGATGCTTGTTTAGGATGATAGGATTGACGGTTGACATTAGATACGCACTGTAATCTTTTCATCATTCTATTTGGACCTCTGTGCTATACAATCTCCAATTGAGATTTGCATCTTTTTCTGGGCCCCAAATAGCTCGTTCACGTGTCAAGTCCTCAGAATACTGAGCCTATTCATTATAAATTAAGCTTTCGTGCCCTTCAAAATCTTGAAGTGGTTTCGTAAATCGATTCATCTCTTCCTCTTCTATTTCCTGAATCCAAGAAATTATTTTTGAATTGTAATCGTTTAACACTTCACGTTCATAAGCCCCACGGTTTTGCATTCATCCTAACTTGTTAATACGCCTTATTATGTAGCTCTAACATTTTTTTTTGTCGTTTTTGTGCTCCTTAAGTATAAAAAGTTCCCTCGATTTGTTTACATACTTATTAAATAAAATACTCAGCTCTGCTTTTCTAGAATCTAACCATCTATAGAAAGACTTCGTGTCCATTTCAAGTATCTGTTTAAATCCATAGCTTAAATCATCATGTTCAAAATCTTTGTCATAGATAAAAAGTAAGCAGTTGACTATTTCAGGTTTTTGCAAGGCTAGCAATTTCCATATGTTTACAGCAGCATCTCTTACTTGGTCGTCATATGACTGCAAGTAATTGCATAAATGATAGCAAAAACATTTAAAAAGCTCTATATCGATATCGTTATTGCTCAATATAGTCTTCTGATGAATATAGTAGTTGAGGAAGGAAGCAATTTTAACAGTGCTCTCGCCGCATTCCAACGCAGAAAGTTTTGCCAAGATTGTGCTATTAAAAGAATGGTATAATCCAATAGTTGACTCATTGTTTAAGTCCAAACGACTGTTGTGCTCGTCTGAATGAAGTCCTCCTAATAAGATCGCCAAAAGGTCATAAGTTTGTTCTATTCCGCCGTTTTTAAAACGATCTTGAATAGCTGCATCAATTACAATTTTCATAAACCTGACTAAATTAGCTACGATGCGCTGATCAAACAAAAGCAATTCGGCTAGCGCGATTCCATTTTTGACATTCTGGGTAACATGTGTCATTAGATAACTTTCAAAATGTAACTGCTAATCATTTGTGCTGGGTGGGAAAGATTCCATAATCAGAAGGAGCCCAGCTGTTGTGCTCCAAAGATAATCATTGTATAGCAATCAAGCATTATTAACGATTGATAGTGTAAGTATATGGAAATGTAGACTTATTAATATGTATGTATATCTACCAAAATAGACTGGTGAATGAGGAGCAAGTGCTTATATTAAATTATGTAAAGATCTGCATAGTAGAATATAGCATTTAGCCATCTGCATAAGACTGTGGGCATTTCGCCATCCGCATAGTTCAAATATTAATATCTACACTGTGAAAAGTATACAAACACTGGACATATATTATTAAATAAAATCATATATAATTTTGGGTCCTATTGAAATCTCTATTTTTATTTTTGTGAACAAAACACCAGCTATGTCCTTAGCTTGGAAATCAAAAATAAATTGAATACAGATTTTTACAATAAAATTAGAGAGAATCAACTATAGGTTCTTGAAGTATCTTTATGCCTGTAGGAAAATTTACTTAACTCCAAGACGCAGATTTTAAAGTAGACATAGAAGTTTATCTACGTCTGGAGACGTGAGGTGAAGTCTTTGTAGTTAAAGTGGATATACCACCTCGTTTAATAATTCTTTCAGAAGATGTACAGATGCTTTCACTGAAAACAGTAGTTATATTGGAGCTCTCATCATAAAATTGACCATCAGTCGAGGTTGATGTGGCAGGAGATGAAGTACTTTGATCATTATCGACATTTACAAGTATAACACATTTAGAGTTTAGCTCGTCCTCAACTAGCATGCTGTTCGTTTGGCATATTTTTAAGAACATAACCTGTACAAAACTATCCAAAACGCCTTGTCTGTTGCAAGCTTTTTTGAAAAAAGATCTTTTATCATACAATTTGTCAAACAACTGCACAAACTCATCTACTGTTCGTTTAATTTTGGCTTTGGATATGTACTTCCTGTCGGTATATTCTGAGCCTTGTACCATTGTACTATTGCTACTTGTAAAATTAGAGCCACTAAGATAAGCTGAAAATGCTGAAAGTTTTGGCAATCCGATAGCTTTTCTAGATTCATCCCGTACAGCTGCAAAAATAAGTAATATTTCAGGAATGAATGCCTTATGGACTCTGTTATTTTGAAGGTATTCTCGAAAACTATTCGGTCCTGAGTAATTTTGTAAAGGATAGTCTCCTACATCTATCCCTATTATCATCAACATAAGTGTCTCTTGAAGCTGTGGGAGGTTTTAGTAAACTGATAGCAATTTGTGCAAAACTAAATAGCCTACTGATGTAGATCTAAGCTTGTTTATATAGTTTGTCCCTTGAAATATACATAGTCTAGCCAGAATATTAATAGTTAATAATACTGTATATGGATCACTATTTGACGTAAAAACTAGCAGTGGCCACTTGTTGGTAATTACGCTTGTAAATTAATTAATATATTACAGTCCTATTAATTTATCATACAAGATATCATGGAGCATTTCCAGCATAATATGACACATTTTCGCATTTTTTGTAGCACCTTTTACTTTTCTAGCATCTGCAATTATCTCTGTGCATATAAAACTCTCCTTGTTTAATTTTGCAGAAGTGGGTGTTGGTTGCACGCTATCTGATCTTGGGTGAAAGGGTTTACTTACTTCTGCTAAACCGCATCAAAACATATTTTAGGTAAGGTAAGATTTTTTTTTTATAAATGTTACCTTAAGAAATAGTGGAGACCAAAAACGCAGCTACAGCCTTAATGTTTTCTGTATCCCAGTTGCTCAACATGACTGCCTTCAAAGCATTTAAGACATAAACTGCAAGCTCTTTGGCATACATATTCATGCGAAATGCTGAAAGAAAATTTTTTACAAGGTCTATTTGCAGAACAATACTATTCATCTTATATTAAAGCTTCTCCATTTACTGATATTCAGAAGTAACACAAACTGCTCTAGCTGTGATTTTTGTACGTTTAAAAGAACTTTTTTCCATATTTCAAAATTTAAAATAATATATTGGTAAGCTAGAGTATCGCCGATTATGGAATTTTTATATGTAAAGTAGTTCAGCCATCTCTCCGCTTAGGAACGTTCCATGTTAGAAGCTCATCCATGATCCTGTGATTTTTTCCCAATAAAAACAAGAGAAAGCTCAAAAATCTTTGAAGTAATAAGATCGCGCTTTCATTTAAGAAGATAAGCAAGTGTTTCATACCCATGATGCCTTTCCATATCTATAGAACTGCGCCATGAGTAATGTATAATCCCAAAAAGGAATGTGGCTGTTTTACACAAAGTTTTCGAAGTCTATTAAATTTGAGGTTTCTTAGTTTCATTTTTTAAGCAATAGTGTTAAGCCTATTTAAAGATTCATTACCTGTGATTTTCCTATTAACTTCAAAGCGATTAAGCATCCGCCAATACTCCAAATCGATCATCCAAGCCGAATGGATAGGCAGTCATTGAATCACCTACTAATTAACCCATGCTTCTAGGACTGCAAACTATAATATCCACTTTAGGTACAGCCGAGTTTAAAATCATTCTACAGTTGTTTGCTTTAAACGTGGATGTTTGGTAGCTGGCTATGCTAATACCTGTTGATATCAACCCACTGTGGGATCCTTTTATTATAGTGTTATTGGCAAAAAAAATACAAACACAAATTTGTTTTCTGGAATGTTTTGAAAATTTGAACATTTAAATAAGTTGGTCAACAGATTTTCATGACGACCATTGACACATTATTCATTGTAAAAGCTTCAAAGTGTTAAATAGGATGTCACTACGGTTTCAAGTGTTTGAAACTGTCGTTGAGGACCTCGAAATAAAGAATTGTACCGTAGTCCTACGCTGAAATACTGACTGACTGACTCTTTCAAGAACATCTTGTATAAGGAATGTGGGCCCCAAATTCCAGATTAATTGGTGCCTCTTAAATTCATTTGCTTGCACTGACATACAACCAATAGCTGCTCTGAGAGGAAAAGGTGGTGTCGGTTACGAAATATGTGGACAAGATATTGTTTCAATGAAAGCACAATTGACATACATACTGATCGAGCTTAATCCAGAAAACAACCTTGATTTATTATGAGTGAGTGCAAGATGATACCAACAATCAACATTAAATTCAAGCGATTTAAAAAGAACAATGTGTTTAGAATAAGTAGACTGTATGAACAACATTTCTGATTTAGCATCTATAAAGTCTTTGAATATCTGTTGCTGACCATCCCAAATATTAAAAGAAGCAAGTCGCACCGCTCATCCTGCTTTTCGATATATAACCAAAATAAAAGCGTATAGTCTGCAGTGAAAGTGCGAAGTTAAGAAGCTGTAGTATTTCAAGTCACCCGTTATGACTATTGAACTGGATAAAACCTCGCCATCGACTACTGGAGATTTCATGTAGTATTAGATCCAGAATATATTTCGGTGAGTCATCACCTTTGTTTGCATATAACTTTTTAAATATATAGCAAAGTTCGCTAGAGCTGACCCCATATTTATCAGGTTTTTTATGGTATTCATCAAATATTTCTTTATTGTTGCTCATTTGCATTCGCTGCGTTTGTTCATAAATAAATAATCTTTCAAGCAAAGGCAATATTAACTCGAATTTGTTGAGCTTTATTTGCTTCCCCCTGCTTCCTTGTGATAAACTGAATAGTGTGTATAAAATGGTCTGAGATAGTTGTACGTTGACTGAGACTATGTCTTGAAGGCGAAGGATAAGAGGCATAATTTCTAGACTTGCAATAAATACAATGGATTCATTAAGCTTCAGTTCTATAAAGTAAATGATATCTGTTTCTGAAATCAAAGGAACGTCATTTGAGCCGACGGAATTCGGTGTTGCCGTTATAAATAAATCCAGCATAGCCTCGTTTTCACTTGCAAAATAAAACAAGATACCAAATAGAGGTTCAGTTATGTGTTTATGAGATAAAGCATCTGTTAAAATAATGACATTCTCTACTGCTTCATAGCCTACGTCTTTTATAAAGCAATGTTTATTAATTTCATGTTGATGCAAAGACTTAGTTAAAACAGAGAAAACATTTTGCAACACCAAAACAATCTTGTCATGAATTGCTTCTATGTTTGCATTTTTATTGTGTATGTATCTTTGTGGCTCTTCAAATGCACCTTTCAGACCAACGATCTTGGATACGAGGCTAGTAAAACCACCTTCTCGTCTAAAAGCATCACGAGTTGATGCATCTGATTCAAACGACTTTTTAATTGCGTGTAATGCTCCCAGACAGAGGTCAAGATTGTCACGAGAGACATACTGAATTGAATCTATAGCTTCACTAAACATATTGAATACTTATATGATATTGAGGAGTAAACCTGATATAAAAAAAGAAAAGGGAATTTACTGCTTCAGATCATCGTGCCTAAATTTTTTTAATAAAAATTTCGCGTTTTTAGCAAATTCTAGTAAAGTATGCCTGTTCGTCATGGTAAGTTTGTCTATGATTAATGGACATACATAGTACAATCTAGCTTGTTTATTAACCAACTATATTATCATAAACATAGTTTGTCTTAGGGATTATGACGAAAATATGATTTTATTTATGTTTAATTTAGTTTGTGTACAAAATAAGGTACTTCTTTGTCAAGGAACCGAATTGCCCGTTGTTTTATGTTTAAAATTGGCTTAAATTTAAAGAAAAAGTCCGAACCAAGAATTAATTCCACTTTACCATTATAAATCTTTGGCAAAACTTGAGCCATCAGTTCTGATTTAATGTTAGGATCAGCTGGATGTAGAATAGGCAGATTCACAAAGCCAAGAGAGCTTACAAATCCAAGCTCTGTATTTATGCGATAACTGTCTGATGTTATCAAAGGCAGTCCTAATCTTTCGATACAGTCTACAGAAATAGCCGAGTTTTCCCATGATAGCTTAGATAACAAGCCTTTCACATCTCTTCCATTTACGTCGAGGCTTAAAAACATCAAATTGACATTCTTATAGCATTCTGGTATCGTATAGTAGATATCGCTTTCCGCAATAACTATGCCGTTATTCTTATTCTTATTGTTTTGAACTTTACTAAATGAATTGTTTTGTTGCTTTAACACATTTTTTGTTTCCTGTTTCTGTTTCTCATCTTGATTCATTTCTGTAGGAGCTTTTCTTTTTTTTGCCTTTTGAGTTCCTTTTTCAACATCTTTTTCTACCTTTTCCGATTCCTTTTCTTCTTTTGTTTCTACTTTTTTTTCTGTTTTTTCTTTTTCTATTACGTTCTCATTTTCTTTGGCCTTTTCATATCCTTTTTCTTTTCGTTTTTCTTTTTCGTGGGATTTATCTTTTGTCTTTTCTTTCTTTTCAACGTTCACTGTCGCTGTGTTTTTAGCCATATGAGCTGTAGTAAAAGTTGGCGATAATAAATGCTGAATTGAACTTTCTCTAAAATATCTTTCAACATCGGGATTTGTTTCTGGAGCAAAATATCCAGACTGCAATATATACAAGGATTCCTGTGTAATAAACAACGGGCTCGTATCAACTCGCTCACCTCCTAATAGAGCGGACAACTTGATGCAATGATATCGTGCTGCATTAGCTGCATCCTCCCATTGCTGGAAGGTATGCTCCACTGGCTCGACAAGTCGCTTCCAACGTGGGTGCAGATTTGCAATGAAAAGAATTACAAGCTCTCTATTAAGCAATTTGTAATTTAGCTGATTTATTTTTGTCTCAAACTCTACAATGTAGCTTTCTAATTGCTTTGCTAATTTTGTCTGCTCCAACTGTGATGACGTATATTTTGCTTCAGGTTTATTACGTTGTGTATCATTTGGATCGTTGTTAACATTTTGTTTAATATTCTTTCTACGCCGGGTCATTTCATAAAAAGAATAAATAAAAAACAAAGCAACACAGTACTTTTTTTTTAAATGTAGGTGTCACATACTTTAAAGTGAAAATATATTTTAATCTTCATTTAGAAAGCATTGAAAAGTACAATTAAACAGTTTACAAATTGTATCTTTAATAAATTTTATTTAATATATCATATCTAAAAAAGTTCGATTGTGTTTGACGATACTATGTTATGAATTGGCTTATGATGTAAATACGATAGAGGTAGTTAGATTTTTATCATCATAACAACGTGACACCAATTGCAAACGTTTTAAAGGATTTTATACTGAGTATTAAGCAAAAACATGATAACTCTACATATTCAATTATGAAGAAAAGTATGTGTACTACTTTAAGAAAAGAAAGTATATACAAAAGCTATGCAATCTTTTCAGTTGATAATCACTAAAAAGGAATCGTTGTGGTACATTATTCAAATTATAGAAGACTTAAAGTTCTAAAGTGCATCTTTTCATCTTCATTTCGAAATGACAAATATTGAAATATCTTATCAAGTTACTGTTTCTATAGACTTTGGTAATTACACTTGATTTGCTGCCATCATAATTATACTAAGCCGCCAAAATCATTATAAATAGGAACTACTTATTCTGTAAGTCAGTAATTTAGAAATTAACAATACGCAAATACGTATCTGCATACATGATATAGGGGTGTTGCTTTTGTTTAATTGAAGATTTTGATGACATCAATGTGGTTACAAAGTGGCCAAAATGCAATAGTTTTTACGCAAAAGCGCCATCCTCCTTATACTATAAAAACAAAAACGGTAAATTATTAGATTGGGGTAAAGGTGCAAGGTTATTATCTTTGAAGGTAAATTTAAAAGAATAGAGTTTGATTTGTGATGATTCACAGCGATACACAGCCTAACCAAGATGGAACACTATTACAATATTTTAAACTTGCCTTAATTCAAGACGACATACCATTACCTGATGGAAAAACGCCTGTAGAAATTATATCTGATTATTTACGGTCATTTCATGAGTACGTGGTGGAACAAATCCAAAAAACAAAAGGTTTTCAGCAATATCAACAGGATGAATACAAATATGTATGCAACAGTCTTTTTACATGCTTTATTTCATGAATCTTACGAAATTTGTAGTGCTTAACTGTACCTGCTATTTGGCCAGACAAAGCCAAAGCGTTAATGAGGGAGTCTGCTATACGTGCAGGAATGATTAATGCTACCGATCCTTTAGAAAGACTTGTTCTTATAAGCGAGCCGGAAGCAGCAGCAGCCTATTGTGAAAATAGGTACAGATCCTTGGATTTGAGAAACGATGATATGTTTATGATCGTAGACGCTGGTGGAGGAACTGTAGACTTAGTGACTTAGTAAGTTTTTCAAATATGAGAATGATAAGCACGTCTATATAGAATTAATTAATACTGGACATTATCAACAGCTTGGTAGAAGACGTACAATCGTCAAGAACCTTAAGGGAGGTGACTAAGGGCCACGGTGGAGCATGTGGTAGTGCATTCATCGACCAAAACATGAGGCACCTTTTAGAATCGAAACTAGGAAATGACGCAAAAAAAATGCCTGCATGTGTATTTGAAATAATGATGGATACGTTTGTCGAAAACATAAAGGTACATTAAACATCTTATTGCGATAGTAATACAAAATCAACACAGAGTTTGACTTTAGCCTAACTATCGAGGTGATGAAGACCAGTACACGATAGAAGTACCAGCAGCTGCCTTAAAGTATATAAAAAGTCGCTTATTGAATGAGGTATACGTTCATGCAGACTCAAAATAATTGGAATCTAATTTTTTTAGAATGGACAATTGATTTTTGATAAAAATGATTTGGAAGACTATGTATTTGGGCCTGTCTTAAGTAAAGCCGTTACATTAGTTGAAGATCAGTTAAAAAAAGTTGGTCGTTTTGTTAATGCCATCTTTCTTGTTGGTGGATTTGGATCTTCCTTTTGTTTGTATGAGGCGCTGAAAAAATATATTGACTATGGTTGGGTTGGCGAAATAGCCATGCCACCAAGAGGAGAGCTTGCCGTTGCTGAAGGGGCAATTTATTACATTCTAAAGCCGACGCTAGTTTCGAACAAAATATTACGTCGATCATATGGTGTACGAACGCGTCTTCCATTTGAAGAAAACATTGATCCCGAATCAAGCGCTATTGTGACAGCTGATGGAATAAAGAGATGTTCAACACGCTTTGAGGCGATAGCAATAAAGGGCGATTGCATTGAAGTTGGCGAAAGGATTAAACGATCATATTGGGTGGAATATCCAAAACATACAGAAGGTACAACAATGATAAAACAAGTTTCGCCGGTAATAACATTTTATATTGTGATAAGTTATCCTATATACATGTGATCAGGATATAATACCAAGGCAGGTTACAGACGAAGGTGTAACAAAGCTTGCAGAATTCCCTATAAGAATGCCTTTACTTCCAGATGTTAATCCAGGGGAAAGAATAGATATTACCGTAGAATTTCTGTTTGGAGTAACTGAAATCCACATTGTAATAGATATTGCTGGAGTGACCACAGAAAATATACTTGAATCAATCGACTTTTACAGTAGCACAATGTGATTTCTTGTTTATACAAAAAGCTATAAAATTACATGTGATTAATGTTTTTTAATTAATGTACACTTTTTTTAAGGAATTTTTTTTTGTTTATAGGGGATATCTCTAGTGAGTACTCCGGTTTATTTAAAGTCATGTGACTATATTAAGATACAGTAGGTGAAAAAAGCGTTGCAACCTTGGTTCAATTCTCGCTTGATTCCATGTTCCAGACAAAAGGTTCTTTCATGTTAAAGCATAAAAGTACCTTCTGTTGTACTTATATTAATACTACTAGAATGACTTACATAATACTAGTTGAGGAGGAAAGGCTTACGATATATGAGAAATTCCATATTCCGATTTTGCATTTTTATTAAAAAGCTGTGCGTTCTTCTTTTGCCTTAATAATGTAGCACAAATGATGAAATTTTAGATCAAGAGAACAATGCTGATCACAAGAACAATTTTGATGTCCAGCGACATTGATGTCGGTCGACATAGGTGTCAAACAACACAAACAACAAGCCACGCCTTTTTTTTATATAAATAAGATGATTATTTTTAACAAATATCCATTATCCAATAAATTCTATAAATCCAAGAAATCAAATCTTCTTACGCTTAAAAAGCAATATTTTCTTATTGGGTCACAATAACCTTTTCTTTTCTTTTTATTTTTACTTATTCTTTCTGATCTGATACCCGAGTTATCACGATTCAAGAAAGATCCCTTTTATTTTTATCTTTTATTAAGCAACCTTACTCTTAATCTTACTGATCTAAAAAGATCTGGTGGTCACTACTCAAAGACAATTTACTCTATCAGAAGAACTGTTAAACGTTTAATCAAGCTACCTAAACTCAAGTCATTCAAGGCTTCAAACCTCAATTTAAACAAATCTACATCACTTTAATTACGAACCAAATCCCAAGTACTAACAAGTTACAATAACAGCTTCAGTTCTTAGTTGCATGGTATCAACGTATTGTTTGCAAAGGTAGATAATAAACTTGTTCCATTCCGCATCAACGTTTTCCCATAGATAATCAACATCATATGTTTAGGATAGGGGGGTTTTAGGTAAAAGTAGTATAACAACAAAGATAAAGAAATACTGTTAGAACTTGGTATCTCTTTATTAAGTTAAGATAACTAAGATTGAATATGATCAATTCTACATGTAAAAAGTGAGAGTATTTATAGACATGATACGGATAAAGAATTAGGACAGATTTATGATCAATTCTGTCGAATTGATGATTACTATTTCTAATTATTAGTTTAGCCTGTTCCTAGCTTGTATTGTCAATTATGCTATTGGGATGGCTTCAGATAACTCTGGATGTAGGACTATTTAGGAGACGGTACGGATGAATATAAAATCCTCTAGTTCCGTGATTGGATATTATGGCTAATAATAATATCTCAGTTAGGATAAATGTTTACATGACTTAATGATGATCCGGTAAGTAATTGTCATTCCTTATTCAACATGCTCATATCATCAATAAACTATATTACAACCATGTCATATTATTTGACTATGTGAAGTTAATATGAATAAAACTTAATATAAAAATCTAATTAAGGTCTTTTATTGATCTGTGCTAGGAATAATGTTATAAATGATTCCAAGTTATGTCAACATATTATTTAGGATCATATGAGATTCCTTTTACTAAAATAAAGTGACTATAATCTTATGTATCCTTAACATCATACGCATGTGTGTCATAAGTGCTGATTCGAAGTTTATGCTGGTGTCAAACGCGCTCTACTGGATACAGGTCTGGACTTTGCATTGGCTAATAGTTAATGCATTAGATGTGATTTATCCAAGAAAATAAAAAGGAATAAGAGAGGACGAGACTCGATAAAGAGATTGTTTTATTTAATAAGAAAATTGTACTCTATTTATACTTTTCATACACGGATAATATTTCATGTCATGGATTAATAATTAATGAGTATGATATAGCTGATGACAAATAGATAAGGGTTACGTGTTCTTCTATTGTTATATTTGTCATAGAATACTCGTATTTGATTGACTGCGGCTGACTGTGATTTAGTTCCTAGATTTAATATAGTTTAACCGTGCACTTACGCAGCATCTTATCCTTAATGAAGATTATCCGAATTAACCTGTAGCCTATCTATTGGATATATTTACATGTAGCTTATTAATACTGTTTTCATATCGAGTTATGAATGATGGATACATCAGTAAACATGAACACTAAATAAGTCATGATCTTTACTATTCATCATTTCTGTAAATGAATAATAATGGATCAGGTACCTAGTCAACTTTGATCTGACTGGAGGCATTCCATATAAACATATCTCCTCTCAATGAAGACGTGACAAATCTCCCAGATCAGTTAAAGAACAATAAGATCTATAAAAACAACGAATTAAAACTTTTCATAATCGATTCAGTAATCATCCTTCAATCAAACATGTCAATTATTGGATCTACGCTCATAACTACTCATTTACCCGCCAACTGATAGAAGAATATAAATAGCAGACTTTGTAACGGTTTCTTTTTAACAATCAAGATTGTCTTAAATAAAGTTCAGTCTCAAAAAGTATTCTTTTGGTTTTATTGCTACCTTTAAATCACTCTACTAGAACATAACATGAACAATCAAATTTGTTTTAATCGTAAGATTAAATAAAAAAATTAAACAAAAAAACAATAGCAGCAATATAAAATTAAAATCCTTCTTTATTGCAGATTTCTTTATATTGCAAAAGAGCCCCGTTTAATGGATAAAAAGTTGGCATCTATTTATATTCTTTGTGAGCGTAGATATAAAAGATATAGACTCGGCAACAATGTCGTGCTGAAGAACCAATGATTAAGCTAAAGCTTGTCGATGTTCTAATATATGCATCTGAAGTTGAACAATAGAAATAATAACCAGTCAATTAACTTTGATCTAATTACTTTTGGGGTTGACAATTGATTAGACTCGCTAGGATGACAAATACTGATCTTATTTTTCTAAATTTGGAAAAGTGTGGAATTGTTCAATCATAGTTTAATCTTTTGTGTATCGTTATTTATTTTAATATAACTGATATCTTATAGAAAATAACTATGTTTACAACAAAATTAACAACGGTTCCTCTTCTACAAGCAATGAAAGTGTTCAGAGAATGGTAGAAACAAGTACTGCTATGCATCATAGCAACCAATGATCATAGCCCAAAGCATGGTTCATCGCCCTGTGAACACAATCAAGGCTTATTCTGCCAAACAAGAAGAATGGAAAGTAAGTACCAATCATTGCTTATGCAAAAGATAAGCTAAAAGCTAGTGCTTTAAGTACTATGAAGGCTAATCTGTTTTAAATGTAGGCCTGGTGCAGAGAACAAGGCTTTGAGGATTGGTACACTGTATCCGATAAAAAACTTAGCTTCTTTCTAATGGAGTACGTATCTAAACGAGGTAGCAAGTATCGTAGAAACGATGACGGTACACCTGTAGCCTTGGGTAGAGAATCTATTTTGGCCTATGTAAAAGCTATCTCTGACATGTGCAACACGCAAAAAGCGCTTGGATGGAACACCAATGGTGTAGCAAGAGGCCCTTTGGTCAGAACTTTCCTAGATACAGTGAGCGACGAAACTGTCCCAATGTTTTGTAATTTTCTCTTTTATGGCTTGTAGCGTTATGGTTAGCATATTAATCTATGGCTTGTTGTAAATCATCCGATAGCCAACTTCATGCAGAAGTAAACAACATAAAGCAAAGTTCGATTAAAATGCCGCAAATGGAGATAGAGGGAATCGAAAACAAGCGGTGCATTGGGACAGTTTTGTCGCATTTTCAAAAAAATACAGTTGTTGGAATAATTGTTTGAATGTTTTGCAATTTTATACATTTTGCTTTGTATCTCTGCAGTCAGATACGATAGAACTACGTACAATACCTCATTAAAAAGCGATAGTTGTGACATATAACATATAAAAAGCTAGGGTTACGGAATTACTTCCATATATAGTAAGATCAAATTGCGTCAAGCATATGCATTCGAACAATTTTTCCAACTCAATGCATTCTATAATGATGATATCGTTGCCGCTTCTGACATCACAAATACAGCATTACTAAATGATGTAATAATGAAACAACGCTTTTGCTTTTAGTCAGAGCTTAAAATATATAAATAAGGCTGGATTTTGCAGTGTTTCCCTTCTATCTCGTACAGCCTATACTTCTTTATATCATGGTACATCCTTTATCTCGTAGCAAGCAAGAGAGCATCCGGTAGCTGTTGAAAAAAGGTTTATCATACTCAGAGATCATGGAACATGTTCCAGGAGTATTAATGTCCACTTTGAGCAAGCACAAGGGCTTGTATACACCGAAACGTACTCGAGGTCATGCTGGTAAAAAGACTACTATAAGCTCAACGACAAAGAATTACCTGAAGAGAGAGCTTGTAAATGGTTCACTTAAGACTGCAAAGAGCGTATGGCCATATTTAAACAGTATTGGTCACAAGATAGGCTATTTTGGTACAGTAAGAATGCTTCACAGTATGAGTTTCGATACCCAAATTAAGAAGAAAAAGCCTCTCCTCAAAAAATGTCACATGGAAGCTAGACTAAAATGGGCTAAAGCTCACAAAGATTGGACAGAAGATGACTGGAGACGTATGGTGTTTTCTGATAAGACCAAGATTAATGTTTGGGGTTCAGATGGCTGTAAGTACTTTTGGAAACGACCTGGTGACAAATTGCAGCCTCATCATCTTGACCTTACAGTCAAAGGAGGAGCTGGCAGTGTGCTGCTTTGGGGTTGTATGACGTGGGATGGTCCTGGATATGGCTGCGCAATTGAGAATGGTACTATGAAAGCATCAGATTATGTTCATATCCTGTCAACTACACTTATGGACAGTCTGAAGTACTATGGTTACCAATAGGAATCTATTTATTTTCAACACGACAGTGATCCTAAGCACACATCAAAGCTTGCTCATGTTTGGTTTAAGGAAAATGGGTTAAAAGAAGAGCATACTTTCAGTTGGCCTGCTCAGAGTCCTGATTTGAATCCTATAGAGCATCTCTGGCACCATTTAAAGCTGAGGCTGAGCTTAGATGAAGATAGGGCTAAAGGAGTGCATGATCTCTGGTCTAGAATCGAGAAAGAATGGAACTCTTTTACTAAAGAGCAATGCCAAGCATACAATGGGTCAAAATACCTCACAAACGTATAATGATTTTTACTTATTTTTGATGTAATTCCATGAGAAATTGGCTCAATCATTTCAAATTTGAAATATAAAGTCATCCATATGTACACTACTGTGTACCAAAATTTTAAACTCAGATCATTAGCTGAGATCTATTAGGAGACAGATACTTAACCTCGGTCTATTTGTGAGGTATTTTGACTTTATTAATATCTAGTTGATCCGCCCTTTTCAGCAATGACAGCTTGTATTCTTTCTGGCATACTGTCAATATACTTCAAGAATTGACCCTTAGTAAAGGAATTCCACTCTTTTTCCACTCTCTGCCACAGTTCGTGCATGCTTTTTGCTCTATTTTCGTACATACTTAGCTTCAGCTTAAGATGGTGCCATATATGCTCGATTGGATTCAAATCAGGGCTTTGGGATGGCCAGTCATCAATATAACACATGCTGTTATCTTCCATATACTGCTTTGTTGACTTTGATCGGTGTTTTGGGTCGTTGCCATGCTGAAAAATGGATGATTCCCAATCTAGGCCATAGTACCCGAGCGTGTCCTTAAGGCTTGTGCCAAGGATTTCTTGGCATACCTCTGAATTCATGGTGCCATCATATATCTGACATGCATACCCGGGTCCCTCACTGGTTATACAGCCCCACAACATGATACCACCACCACCATGCTTCACTGTAACTTCAATGTGATGAGGCTGAAGACGGTCTCCTTTACGCTTCCAGTAGTATTTACAGCCATCCGAGCCCCAAATATTAATTTTGGTTTCATCCGAGAAGATGACACGTCGCCAGTCGTGAATGGTCCAATACTGATGCTTTTTAGCTTAAGCTAATCGAGCTTTCTTGTGCTGTGCAGTGAGTAAAGGCTTCTTCTTTTTTATCTCGGCAAAAATCTCCACAGAATGCAAAACGTTAATAGCGGATTGGTACGACATAGAATAGCCCAACTCTTCCAACTTCAGGTGGACCTCCTTGGCAGTCCTTAATGAGCCGTTTAGAACCTCTCGCTTGATTAGACGACGAGTGATGTCGCTTACAAGGCGTTGTTTGCTGCCTTTCTTGCGAATCCGGTTAGGCATCCACTTATTTGCATAGTTGATAACGGTGTTTTGATGCACTCCAAACCGTTTTGCAACAACATCAGTCAATACATCATGCTCTATTGCTGATTTGATGTCCATTTGAGTTTCGTATGGTAAGGATTTGGGCATGTTTGTAGATGGATGGATGATGCAGTAGACAGAAATTTACTTACGGATTAGCGAAAGAAATAATAATCAGTTCTTTTCCAAAATTTAAATTTTATGTTCTGGAGTGACTGCGCTATCCGGGAAATGACTAAAACTTGCCGGAACATTGTTTGGAATGACCTATGGCGGAGAAAAGAAATAACTGATGAAAGTCAAAATACCTCACAAAAAGACCGCCTCCAGTTCATCGTTACTTATTCGCTCATTTTTCAATTTCCGTCGTCGGAATTTCAAGGAAATATACTGAACGTATTGGAAAACATCTGTGCAATATTTGAGAAAGATACAAAAGTTATTGAGTAATCCAGAAGACAACAACCTCAAAAAGTGCTGAGATTTGTGAGGTATTTTGACCCACTGCATATCAAGAGTATGCCAGCTCGTTGTAGAGCAGTTATTAAAGCTAAAGGCGGTTATACACGATATTAAATAAAAGATGATTCAATTGGAAAAATTGTTCGAATGCATATGCTTGACGCAATTTGATCTTACTATATATGGAAGTAATTCCATACTCCTGAATTTTTATATGCTATATGTCACAACTATCGCTTTCTAATGAGGTATTGTACGTAGTTCTATCTTATCTGACTGCAGAGATACAAAGCAAAATGTATAGAATTGCAAAACATTCGAGCAATTATTCCAACAACTGTAAAGGGAGATACTTGACGTGGAAGGATTACTACGAGTATCTTATTAGCATTCCAGTTGATCAAGGTGGCATTGAACCACATGGAAGAAGTAGTGTCACCTGCATTGATGATATATCTGATCTCGACAGGGGAAACGATGTTACACGGCAAGAGTTACAGCTAATGTTGAGGTCAGCAAATGATGATCAAAAAAGCGTTGACAAGCAAGTCAAACGAGAAATGGAGCATAACTCTGCCACTTTTATCTCTGGTGCAGCTGGTACTGGGAAATCATTCGTTTTAAGAATATTAGAAAGTCATTATAGATTAAAGGGTTATAAGGTAACAACACTACTAGCTTTATCTAATAGCATTTATGTTCACGTTTTTGACTGTTACTTTTGACACTAGGTTTTCAAAATGGCTCCAACAGGCGTGGCTGCACACAATATTTCAGGACAAACACTTCATCGCTTCTTTGGTATGACAAATCAATCGTCAGTGCCCAATTTTCAACTTCTGGATGAATACGTCAAGCTATACCCAAAGCTACTTCTTTTGATAGACGAATATTCTATGATTAGTGCTGAAATGCTGGATGTAGTAAACGAAGCCCTTATAAAAACTAATCAGAGAGCAACAATCATGGGTGGTGTGAAGACTATTTTCTTTGGTGATATAGCTCAATTATTGCCAATTCAAAAAAAAGAAGGTACCTTATGGAACACGAAGATATTTAATTCTGTTTGTCGATTTCATCTGGTGAAGCCCGTCAGACAGCAAGACGAAAGTTTCATACAAATTCTCAACAAAGTCAGGATATGCAACTTTGACAGATCAGTGATCAAGTTCATAAACGATCACACAGTTTTGAAAAGATGCTTGCCCATGAGCTGTTTGCGGTTATATACCACCCTTGAACTAGTCAGAAAGGCAAACGAGAGAGACTATTCTAATTTTCCTGGTGAAGGGCACCGAATTGAAGCATTCGATAGCTTTTCCGGCACCACTGAAGGAACTGCAAGAGCAGCTTTGAAGGAAACGAAATTGGCCAGTACTCTGTACCTCAAGATTGATATGCCTGTCATGGTTATACAAAACTTAAATGTATCACAAGGCTGGGTGAATGGAACCGTAGCAACTGTAGCCGATATTGACGAGAATAATATTTGCTTGAGAAAAACTGGAGGTATAGATGATGAAGATGAAGATTAATACTGGGTGCAGCGGATCTCTCGTCAAGCACCTGGTACAAGCTATATCAGGACTCAATTTTCGATCATACCAGCATTTGCATCAACCATTCACAAATCACAAAGTATGACTATTAATTGCGTTGGAATTCACCTAGACAACATGCTCACTCATGGTCAGTTATATGTCGCAATGTCCAGGGTTAAGAAAGCAAGCAATCTTTACTTTTTTGGTGCTGACTTGCCTTTGAAAATTAAGCGAAAGTACAGCCTAGATGCGGATGCCATACGAATAGTAAGAAAAAGAGTACGTCTTGATGACGATGAAGATGATAATTAAGAGCAACAGCGGACTCAAGCGACCTTAATCCGCGATATCGAACATGCCAGCACATTCAAGCAAACAAATTTCAAAAACTCCCAATACTAATGATCCATCCTCAATGCTTATTTGCTACAAGACATATGAATGACCAATAATTTAATCATTGAATCCCAATAAAACTACATATAGAAATGGCAAATCGTAAAAAGACTCGTCAAAAATCAAACCAGACAGGGTGCTTTTTTTTTTTATTTTTTTTTTTATAGCAAAAAAATTAGTGTTCAGCTTTATTATAGAATAAGTTCTTTTACACTCGTTACATACCTTTTGGGATTTTAGAGTACTGTGGAGGAATGATAATAGAAGCTGATTCATCAGCCATGGCTTTGAAATCAGATGTGGTAAGTAGCCCGTGATCTACCCAAACTTCAACCATTCGTTTTGGCATACCTAGAAATAAATTGTGTATGGGATCAACGGTTGTCAATCTCACGACATCAAAATACTCTAGTCGGTGAAGTTCACTCCATTTACTTCCTGTGTTCGTCTGCAGGGTTCGTTGTTGTGTAATGTGAGTGGCATTTAGCCAAGCATATGCTTCTTGGCGCTGCTGGGTATTGTTTCGCAGAATCCAATGCTCATCGTCAAAGTCTGAAAAATCTGGCTTCGTTGAATTTGCACCAGTACTGATTCGCGAAAACACAGTCGAACATTTGTTGCAGGCTTTGTGCGCGGATTAACCCATGAACCCAGCTACTTTGCGAGCTGCTGGTATATCACAATTAACGGACATCAAAGCAACACGTACCATTTCACCGTTTCTGTTCTGGTACGTTGGCATCATCATACCTCCGTACAAGATATTCAGCTCTGCAATCATTGGTCGCAAAAAGTATTGGAGCTGGTCATCCGTGGGCTCGCCAGGCCCAGGAATCATACCAACCAGGATGATGTTGGAAACCTTCATCCTAGAACTCCTTGGAAGGTTGTTAATCGTGAGATATACACCACCACAAGAGTAGTGCATACCATCACTAGGTTGAAACCAATCAACGTTCAATGAAACCATTAATGATCGACTTTTATTTACAAATGGTTCTCCAGCCGAATCAACAAGACTGTTCCACACTCTACCATCGTAAATATCGTAAAACACGCCTTCTTCCACATGTCGATGTCTCCATTCTTCGATTTCTGTTTCAAATGTTGGACGAACGAAGAACTTCTTCAACGTTTCGACAATTGAGTTGTACGGAAACTCGAGGACAGGCTTGAGGCTGCTACCAATAAAAAGTGTATTGCCGCATGGGTGCTCTTGTCTATGAGGATTGTTCGCAAACCTAACAAAAGGGCATTGTCGGGTATGCAAACTTCCTGTGTCGTAAACACTTCTACAAAGAGAGCAGACAAGGAAACGGGAGACACCACTACTGGCAGAGGAATAATTGACCATGTTACGAGCAGTGGAGATCTTTGTAGGAATCTCCATGCCATGGCCAAGAGCACGAACAAAGAAGGAAAGAAAGGCCAACAAGTCTTCACCGGCTTTCACCAAGAGGTGCTTTGCTTGAAAAAGCACAATGAACAACAGCAAAAGGTGACGAAGCTGCTGTTCATTACTCATTCTTTCCTCTTCGTCAATGCTCATTCCATCTACCAGATTGCAAAATAGAATTCAATAAATAAAAACTTTCTTATATAAAATGCTTTGTTGACTAATAATATACCTCCACTTTCTGGTTCAGGAATTGCTGAAGAGTATTCAATGGTTTCCTCCTCGTGGTCATTAGTTTCATTTGCTCTTCTTGATTCTGTTTTTTTTTTAACATTAGCACGGTTGTATTTCTGTTGGAAAATAAAAAAAAAACCTCTGTTTCTAACTCTGTCGATAAGTACATGGCCTCTTACAGTTCTCTTTGCAAGCATTCTATATCCATTGGGGTGTTTGATGCATTCAGAGCAGGTGCGAACAATTTTAGTAGCGTTGAAGTTGTTCATGTTGTTTATAGTTTTAAATTTGGAAATAGCAAAAAAATAGGTAGAAAGAGAAAACGTGCCTGATAAAAAAAAACATGTTAAATTTCAAAAAACAAAGTCGGTGCTTAAAGTAACTTTTTTTTTCCCTGGCTTTGTTTCATGGAATACACTAGATGCTCAAGGTACAAAAGATAAAAAAGAAAGCTCAAGCGCTGGTCAAATGTAAGTTTATAAAAAAATATAATAGCAACCAAGTCTAATGTTGGTTTCTTTTTTTTCCTTGCATTAGGAATTCCTAATGGGACACATTCGGATGACGAACATGAACCTCATGAGCAAAGTTGTTCTTTCCAACTTAAAGAAACTATAAGAATAACAGACTTATATTGTTGCCTGTTGCTAAAAAGTTTTTTTTGGTAAAGAAAGTTGTCATTGCCCCACATCTTTAATGGCTAATGGCTAATGGCTAATGGCAAATTACGCACATGTGCAAACATAAAGTAAGTAATGAACTAGTATAAGCTTAAAAAACATATATTCTTTTATATTATTTGTCATAAAAAATAATAAAGCAATCTATTTACTTGATAAACAAAAGTGTTTTGTATGTATTTGTTAATTATAACTGCCTTGTAACAAAATGTTAGCAGAGCTTTATTTTTTATTCTTTTAGAATATACACGTATTCTTTTTTATAATGTAAAGATATTTGCATTTCTATAAAGTATATTCGCTCTTAGATTATTGTGCTCATTTGAACAATGAACTTTTTATAGCTATATTCTTTTCTTTTCTTTTTTTTTAACTTCTTCTTTTTTTTTTTACCAAGTCTTTTTTTACCAGGTCATTTTTTTCCCAAACACGATTATTTTTTTACGTTTTGTAATACGTTTGTAATGATCTAAGCTAAAAAACACAAACCACCTTCCTAATATGTATTCTTCTGAATGTAATAAACGAAGATAAAAAGAAATAAAAAAGCACCAAAACGATAATTACTTTGAGATACTTTTTATTCTTGATTATATCCAAGTTAAAGTTATCCTTTTTTCAATCAGGATTTAGGTGGAATATTTATATTCTTTTGAATGATAATTCATGGGGACGATTGAGTTAAATCAATTGGTTCTTTCTTGATGTTTCATTCTGGATTGGGGCATTGTCATCATATCTTGTTCCATGGAATCTTATCTTGTATAATTATATTATAAATCGTTGTTCTAAGCTACTAGTGTTGCATTTATAAATAGTCATCCATGGAATCGTTGTTTAAGACGGCACTTGTATTTTGTTCCTGAATGGTTATTGGGTTTGAGTAAACTCGGTTACTAAATAAGTACAGAAAGACTGAAACCTAATAATGGAGACAACAGGAGCTACTAAGGCACCAATCGGATTATCGATAGGATTATTTCTCAATCATTCGTTTAGATCAATAAAGTTACTATGCAAGAAAAACAATATTCTATTCTGACATACACAGTCTCAATGCAACTTAATACATTGGATCATAAAAGAGATTATGCAAAGACTCATTACTATAACAAGTTGGTATTATATATGCAAGACATTCATTACTCTTTATGATATAATTCATCGTCATATCTTTATGATTCAACTATGCTAGTGTTGGAGATGTTTGGTTTATAGCATAATTTATTATTTTATTATGTCTACCTATAACACTGAACAAAATAATCGCAAAATGCTTTTGATTTCCGCATTTTGCCCTCAAAAATAAAAAAAGAAGACATCGGTCTTTCAACAGTAGAGGGGAACAGGCTTACCAAAAAAAGATCATCTGTAAAAAAAACAGACACTTTTTTAAAACATGAATAACTTTATGAATACTTACCCTACAAAAAAAACAAAAATATCGTTAAATTTCTTTATTTTTTTCGCACCTAAATCTTTTTTCAAAATTCAAAAATGACCAATACAACGAAAGTTACATTTTTCTCCAAAACCCATAAATATCTGTTAGCCAAAAAATGTTCAATCTTGCGATATGCTTTATCCAATTAGAACGATTATTTGCAGTGGTGCACTGCACATAATTGTTATCTATGGAGTATGATAGCTGTCAGGTATACTTTAGTTAGTCGGGATTTATAATGAATTATGCATAATTATTGCGGTATGTCCAGTTGAGCTCGTTTACGTTGAATGTTAACTATTGTACCTCGATAACCAAGTATTACTGTTTGACAACGCGCCGCTTCATTCTTTTTTTAACAACGAAGTACAAGCAAACGTTTTTCTATTGGGCCTTACATGCTTGTGTTTCTCTTTAATACAACTTCTTTATTGGCTTGTTACTTTTCGAAATACTTCCTTATTCGTCTGTTGCTCTTTAGCAATGCTTTCTTATTGGCTTATTACGGCTATATTTAGCTTTGGATGATTTACATTAGGAAATACAATAGGCTTAAAATACGGTATTATTGGTTAAAAATGTAGTTTTATTCATTTATTTTGGGGCTTTATTGCCATATTGATTATATATTATTGGTTCATTCCAGTATTACAAAAGGGTAGGGGAGGAAGGAAAACGAGAAGGGGATCCATGAAAACGATGAAATAAAAAATTTTATTTAAAAAAAAATTGTGGAAAATGCACTTACCTTTACCATAGAAGCAGCAAACAATAGAGCGTAGTAAATAAAGCCCATAAATAAAAGCGAGCCAGTAGTAACGAGGATCCAAAGCAGTAAGAGATTGGAGACAGCAGGAAACAACAGAAGCCAAAGCGTCTAAAGTTGTATAAAATAAAATATTAATAAAAGTAAACCATGATGTACTCAATTTCTTTACCTTAAAGCTCTTTTGTTAACAAAACAGGATGCCAAGACATTCATAAAGGTTCAGCCACGAACTAAAGAAATCTAAATTTTACTTTTAATAAAGATTATTGAAAGCTATGAATGTATTTACCTTTTGAAAAGATATATAAATAACCAAAGGAACTACAGCAGCCATGAGTACATGTATGGGTATCTACTACAGCACATTAGAACCAAAGTTTTCTTTTTCTTTTTTTTTTTTTTACTTACCTTGGGATAACCGGAGCGATGTTGAAAAAGGAAATTGCTGAAGAAAAAGAAAGAAAAAAGGAACAAGATTTCGAAAAGGAAATCTTTTAAATATTTTTTTTTGGTTTAGTTAGACTGAGTTTCATTGTAAACGCGATAGTATTTAAGGAAGATTCAATTTTGATGCCAAGCTCATTTATCTTTATTTCAAAGTACTTTTACAACACTATGTCTGATCGCGTTATTCAATTCAACCCTGCTCCTGCCAATACTCGTGGTTCTAACTCTGTTGGGCAACCAATCGCTGTTCCTTTGCGTGTTGTTGTTCCTGAGCTTGCTTCAAGCGATGCCATTCCCGATAGCTTTGCCTATCCTAGGCCTGGTTTTCCTCCTATGACCCATGTCCAGAAGCGAATGCGCCAAGCCGAAGATATGGAGACTGATGAAGCATCTCTTTCTTTTTCTATTTATATGGAGATAAGAAAAGAAAACTATGATTTGAAGGAGATGCTTCGAAAAGAGCAAGAGGAAAAGCTGGCCTTGCAAATGGCATACAGAAAGCTCAAAGAAGCATACGATGAGCTTGAAGCAGAATCAGGCAAAGGTGTTGTATAATGGTTTAAATAATAAAGGAAAAGGTAAAAACAAAGATCAAGAAACAGTTTGGGTACTTTTTGAGACTGATCTTTATTTCAGTTTAAGTTAAAGTAAAAATTATTCTAATTGAAGGTAGGTATTTATATCTTATTGAGTGAGTGGCTTGATATCTTCTATTGTTATCGTTCTTCTAATATTCAGGTACTTTAGCAAGTGTTATCTATAATTATGATTATGAAAACTTTTCATTTGTTCTTTTGTATGTCTGTCATAGATTATCTTTTATTCTGGGAATTCCTCACTGAATTGAATAACGTTATTTTACGCGTTATTTCAATTATGTGAAAGATTAGCAATATTCCTGACATTGGATTGGATTTGGTTATTTTAGTTGATACGTCTTCTTATCAAAGAACTCTCATGAATACAATACATATTCTAAAAGAACATGTTTAATTGGAATTGATTGTATGATCTTATTTAAATAAACTTATATTTTATTTTATTTTAATTATGATCTTGTATTAAGACTTATATTTATTAATGTCAACTACAATCAGTTACTGTTCTACAACAAAAGGCGCAAAGCCAATTGCTACTGCTGTAAAAGTAAGAACATTAAAATTCAATATTAAACAAATGTACTAATCAATTTTCTCTGAAATATAGGATGCTGTGAGAAATCACTACAACAACCTGCCGCCATCGTCTCAATACGTTCTTGAAAAGCCTCTAAAGTCTACTGAAAATCAAAAAGTATTCAAATTATTGCAAGATTATGTGAGTAGTCATTATTCATATAAAAATACAAACAACCGCGATTTACGCAAGTACCTCGAGCGCCAGTATTATACAAAGAAGGCCGGGATATCCACTGGTGAAGAGGTAGATCCAGTTGAAGATTTTATAAGAAAACGAAAAGCAGCAAAAGTCACTCGTAGAAGTGCTGTAAGTGCTACATAAATTATTGTAATCGTATAAACTGACTTTGCTTTTTTAGAAAACAAGAGCTCGTAAGGCTATATACGAGCAATACAAGGACCAAGGCGTTTATAACAATTATCCCAACTGTGAGCACTTGCTTCAACAGCAATACATGTCTGAAGAAGAAGACATGTACAGTAGCGATACAATGGACAAGGTGGAAGAAGTTCTTCTGGAGCGAAATCCAGACAGAACAACTCCTTTTACCGAAAAGGAACGCATGTCTGTCTTGTGTAAGAAAACCGTCGATTATTTTGAAGTTCGAGTACCAACGTACAGATCACCTGCTGTAAGTTTAATTAGTATCTTTTAAGCGCAATCGGCTAATTATTTAATATTTAGTGTACCGAATTCTTTAAGCTTTTGGATGATCAGATAGCAAGTGAGAAAGCAAAGAGGCAAAGAACTGGAAATAGCAGCATCCAGTTTCTTCCTCGTATACAAAGAAAATGTTCGCTGCCTGTTCCTGACTTCATAAAGAAAGAAAATATAACTGAAGAGGGTATCGCTTGGGCTTTTGGTTCCGAAATGGAGTTGGATGAAGGCAACTTGCTATTTTAAAAACAAAAAAAAACTTGTAAAATAAATTAAAAAATATAAAGAAACGCGGTGTTTGGATTTTTAAATTTTAATTTTTTTTTTTTTTACTTTTACTTTTACTTTATTTTTTTATATTTTACAAACCAATGGTTTTTCTTGGGAGAGGTAAAAAGACAACATGATTATCAGGATAGCCTTGCTTCATAGCAACACAAGTAAAGATACGCGATACTGGAAGAATACAGTCTGAACCAGCTGGTCGAAAAGAGTTGTGGTAGTACGCGGCACCAAGACATTCAAATCCTTGAAAAGGATGAAGAGGAGCATTATACCAACGTACAAAAGCAAAGAGGTGTTCATCAAAAGCATTTGGGGCAAAGACCCGACCATTTGGCATCATAGTTTTCTTCATTTGAAGCTGATGGCTAAAATAATACTGCACCTGACCAATCCGCATTTCAGGTTCTTTTCCAGGAACAGCAGAATTGCAAGCCACTTCAATATACACTACCTCAAAAAATTGTTCATTTTGAACCGCCTTTTACACATTTCGTACTGAATCTGCTTCGCATAATCTCCAATCAGCACTCAGCACAAACCATTATGAAGCACTGTTTCTCAGCTATTTACTACACCGTAAGCATATCACGTGCTATGCGTAAAGGCTGGAAAATATCCAATCGAAAATCAAAATCAAAATGAACAATTTTTTGGGTTTTTTTGAATATGAACTAAATTTACGCCTATATTCCCAAATAACATAGGACTAACTCGTGACTGCTATCATAATTTTTACCCGTGACTACTTCTGCTATTCCAAGGCAGCCCTGGTCGATTTTGGGTTTTTTTGTTTTCCCATTGTAATCTCTCATTGCTCCATCTCGACATTTCAAGTAATGGTAAATTGCGAAATTTCAGAAACCCAACGAAATGCAATTATTTCTGCTTTAAGAAGAGGAAAGTCGTACGATGCTATCAGCAACGAGTTACATGTTTCTAAAGGGTCTATTTCGAACATTGCGAAAGAAGTAGACCATCACTCCGTATTGCAAGCAGGTCAACCCAAGAAACTTAACATATACGACGCGCGCCTTGTATTGCGCAGGTTCAATGCTGGTGTGTACAAGACCGGAGAGCACGCTGCCAGAGACTTAAGTGGCTTAGGTTCGGATATTTGCAGCCAGACCGTGCGAAACCTTCTTAAAAGCTCCAAATTTAAATCTCGACGAAAACCAACAGCTCTTCCTTTAACGCGTTCTGCCAAAAAGGCACGCCTTCAGTTTGCCAAGCAGTATAAGGATTGGACAGAGGAAGCCTGGAAAGGAGTAGTCTTTAGCGACGAAACAAAAATCAATCGCTTTGGTTCAGATGGTAAACAATAGACTTGAGTACAGGAAGGAAGGCCTCTGCAGGATCACAACTCCAACCAAACTTATAAGCATAGAGGCGATAGTACACTAATTTGGAGCTGTTTGACAGCAAACGGAGTTGGATATATCGCTCAAGTGCTCGGAGGCTTAGATTCAGAGCTGTATTGCAAGATTATGACGGGGGATATGCTCCCTTGATTAGAAGAATACGATATGTTAAATGATGACATTATATTTCAACATGATAACGATCCAAAGCATACATCTAGATTAACACAAAAATGGTTCGTAGATACTAAGGTACAGCTACTGAATTGGCCAGTATATTCACCTGACTTAAATCCTATAGAAAACTTATGGGATTACTTAAAAGTCCGGCTGTATGCTTATGAAACTGCACCCTTAAGTATGAAAGAACTATTTGAACGGGTTGCAGATATTTGGTACAATGAAATTACAAAGGAATACTGCGAGCAGTTAGTATGCAGCACGCCGCGAAGATTACAACTTGTTCTGAAAGAAAAGGGTGGCGAGATTAATTATTAGCTAATAAAATAAAAAATGCCGACAAAAACCCAAAAAATTGTTCATTTTGATTTTGATTTTTGATTGGATATTTTCCAGCATTTACGCATAGCACGTGATATGCTTACAGTGTAGTAAATAGCTGAGAAGCAGTGTTTCATAATGGTTTGTGCTGAGCGCTGATTGGAGATTATGCGAAGCAGATTCAGTACGAAATGTGTAAAAGGCGGTTCAAAATGAACAATTTTTTGAGGTAGTGTAACAACCACGAGTAGTACGTGATGCTTTTGATCGATATGTTTGCCCAAGAATTTCAATTTCAGAGAAAAGAGAAATATCGGGGAGCACCATCGTAGATAAGTCATCAAGATCTTCTGGAATAAGCGCACTTGCGAATGTTCGATCAGTATATACAAGCCTGTAAAAGGCAAGAAGGTAACCATAATGGGCTCGAGTCAACCTATTAACACTAACTTTGTGTCTAGAAGAAGCTTGCGTATCAGGAGGTAGAATTTCAGCACCAGTGAAGGTATCATTCAAACGTAGAGGAGCACTGACAAATAAGCTGAAATCAAAGCTGGTTGAAACAGATGAAGCAACAAGGGAATCAGAAGGTGTCGGTGACAAGTAACCAAAGGAAGACATCATCACTGGGTTCTGTTTAATTCCTTGTGGTAAATTACGGATGTAGTCACCATAATGTACAACAGAAAGGAACTTCTTCATGTACGTAACTTCGAACGCTGTCTTGTGGTTTACTGTCATCTTCTTAATGTCACCATTAAGTCTCTCGAAGCCATATAACCAAAATGCATAGATTGGACCAAAGTCTTGGATGGAGTCCTTTAAATGTAGATGAAGATGCATATTTGGAGTGACCATCTCTGGACCATACAATTCAGCAACACCAAGGACAAACTCATGGAATAGCTTGTGGGCTATCATGGCTTCATTCTGGGTAATGCATGGACGACATACAATATGACAGGCCTGTACAAACTTTGCCCAATTTTCCTTATGACGGACTGGAAGACGAGATTTGAGCAAAAGAGGAGAAAGAGCAAGGCACCAGGTTCTCCATTCATCAGCCTTTAAGTCAGAGAAATCGCTGGCAATTTTCTGATTGATTGGCGTGTATTGTGCTGGCAATATAATATCATTTGCTTCTTTTTGCATTTCTTTTAAGTCAGCATCAGTCAGGTATAATTCATGGGTAAGGTCACAAATAGTTGTACGCCATATTTTAATCATTTTCTTTGCTGTTCCAAGGAAAAGGCCATGCATTGGATCAATGGCAGTACAACGAACAAGATCAAGGTATTCCAAATCATGTAAGGCAGAGAACCGAGTACCAAACTTCTGTTCCAAGTCGGCTCTTTGTCTCTTGGTGGTTGCTTCTTTCCAATTTTTTGCATGATAACGGTTTTCAATACTGGTACGAAGTGACCAAGCATCAATATCTTCAAGACCAAAAGAAAAATCACGTTGAAGATGAGTATTATAACGAGCAGGAAATGCTGTTGAGCACTTGTTACAAGGTACAGTGGCATTGAATGAAGTAAACCCACTAACCTTTCGGCTAGCAGGAATATCGCAAGCAATCAAGAACAGAGCAGCACGAACTGGGACAGGCACGTTAGGAGATTCAGCCGTACAGGTAAAGAAGTCATCGTAGTAAAGTTCCTTCAGATCATTTACCAAAACTTGTAAATAGCTGTTGATTTGTGTGTCCTTGGGTTCTTTGGGACCAGGAATAACACAAACCAAGATGATATTTTCTTTTTTATATCGGATGGATCTTGGAAGATTATTTATCGTCAAGTAGACAGCACCAACAGAATACACGGTTCTTTTTGAAGATTGAAACCAATCGACATTCAAAGTGAATAGGAGGGATCTAGCTTGACTGGTAAATACATTACCATCTCTATCTTTGAATTCATTCCAAAGTTGACCATCATAGATATCATACATAGTGTTGTTATGACGAGTACGATAGCGCCATGCTTCAATTGCTGATTCAAAGCCTGATCGTGAGAACATCACAGTCAAGGCATACTTGATGGAATTGAATGCAGAGACCTTGTTGGCGTACATTTTGCTTGCACCAATTGTAACAGGCTTGAAGAGTGAAGCATTACAGGTGATACGAAATTCAGAAAAGGTGCACTTCGAATCACAGTGTACTTCTTCAGGCTGGTACAAGGTATGACATTCGGGACAGACAACAAGGCGAAACATGCCCTTGTAAGTATAATCAATTCCAACAGCGTTACGCATGGTATCCAATTTTGCGGGAAAAATTGGTTGATGGTTTAAGAGAAGAGCAAGATCATTGGCAAATTTCATTACTATTTCAGCAGCATATTCTGATATGAAAAATAACTGGAAATAGGTCAAGAAGACAGCAATAAAAGCAACAACATCATTTTGGAATCCCTTGATTTCAACTAAAAAATTAATAATGTAAGTAATCTATTCTTTATAATAGTAATCTACTTTTAGGAAATAATTACCTTGAGGCATATCAAATTCAACAATATCCATACTATCAGATACATTCACTTCATCATTTTCCATCACTTCCCAATTTGAAACGTCTTCTGCACCATCATCATCAGAATCGCTTTTATTTGCTTCAATCATCTCATTATTGGCATCAATTTCTTGGACCTTTTCTGATTCATCTATGCATATTTAACGCGTCAGTAAAAATATTATCTAAATGTAAGTGAACTACCTTTAGCAGCTTCCTTTTTTTTATGGCGAGCAAGGGTCCATCGAGCAACCAATTGGTACTTGCCAATTTTCCCTTCAGAACATTGGCTACAGTAGCATTTAAATTTGTATTGGGTTGAAGAATTCATTGTAAATATAATAAAAGATTATTTTATAAGCTTGATCCATTATTTTACGCGTTTATATATGATTTCAAAAACAATAGCCAAGGAGAATTGATATTCAGTTGAAAATCTAAAAATAAAGCAAAGCATTATGATTGGTGTAGCCAAAATACTTACATCATACCAACAATCGCTGGATAGTAGATTTGGTTGCAGATAAAGTAAGTTTGCCGTTTATATTGTGGGCTTTGAATCTTTTTTTAGATTTCTGTGTGATGCTTTTCACCTTCGCCATATTTGGTTCACTTTTACTTTTTAATGAAAAAAAAATTTCAAAGTACTTTTTTTTTTAACCCAAATTTAAAACGCTGCGTTTTTCATTCAAGTTAAAACAGTACAATGAATAGAAATTCCTTTTGTAATGTCAATGCTGGGAATGTAATTTTTTTTTTTTTTTTTTTTTTTTTTTTTTACAATTTCAACATCTCAACATTACAACTTTTTTTTTCTTTCTCTAAAGTACTCTGTTTTTTAATTTTTTCCATAGAAATCTCAAGACATGTAGCATAACAGACATTCATTCCATTACCACTTTTTTTTTTACTCTCAAAAAATAAAAATGATTATCAAAAATACTTTGTCTTTTTTTATTTCATAACCTTATTATTTAAAGCATATCTTTTCCAGCTTTAAAACAAATTTAACTTCTTTAGAACCAAAAGAGCCCTTTTTCTATTTATTTTATTCAATCTTTTAAATTTTCTACTTTATTCATATTCTTTTTTATTTAACTTGTAAACAAATGCTTTCATACTTATTATTATAGCAACACTGTACACTTGTATAAGAGTTTCATCTCTCTTCTTCATATGTATCCCTTTTCTCTTTCTTTTTTTTTTTTTTTTTTTTGCTCACTTGTCACTAAAATTAATCGCCTTTTTTATTTAATAAAGTCTTTTTTTGGTAAAATACGACATGAGAGCTGAAAAATGCTTAAAAAGAGAACGCCACGACTCAATCACTTGAATTTCCGAGCTTATACGCCAATAGAAATGCTTTTTGGGTCTTTGTTGAATTTAAGAAACCTTGCACTGAAGTTGAAAAAGGATGGTCTTCCCAATTTGTAATCTTGTATGGCATCATGTAGCACAAAAGAAAAATGTTTATTTTTTTAAAAAATACAATGTCTTTTTATTCAACAAACGTATTATATACTTTTGTTTATTTTTATAGATTTAAAATCTATTTTTTTCAAGCTTTCTTCTGATATAAAAATCAGGCTTCTAACATTGAAATCCACGTTCTCATTCCTTTAATAGAATTACCACTATTAAAAAAGATCACCTTTATCAATATGGATAACCAGGTTTGGGTGCAGTGGTGATTTGGGTAAAAGAGGCGGTCCTCACCAACATAGCACATATCATCATGTAGTCAAGCATCTTAGCGCAGTGGCAGCGCGCCGGGCTCATAACCCGGAGGTCGGTTGATCGAAACAACCAGATGCTATTTCATCTTTTATCGATGATTTTCTTTTGTTACATTTGTCACACTGTGACGCAGTTGGTGTAACTTTTGCTGAAGAAAGGACTCAGTCCTAGGAAGAACTCAGTCCTAGGAGGGACTCAGTCGAAGGAGGGACCTCAGTCCCTAAAGATAAACAAAAAAAAAAAAAATATAATAATCATATAAATATCCCCTCTTATAATTTGACTGAACTTCACTTTTAAAAAAATATCTTTTATTCAAATAAACATCGAGTTCCTCTTTATCAAAACTCTTTATTTTTATTTTATAACTCAAGCAAGTCAAGTCCTTTGAAGTCAAATTAACTTCATCGTATCACTTTTATATTCTCTTATCAAGAAAACTCTTTATTACTTTTTACTGTTTGATCTACAATACAAGATCTGGTGGTCACTTACTACAAGCAAACCAAATTTATTCATTTAAACACAAATCTTTGATCTCAAATTCTTTTAAACTCTAAAGAAAAGTCAAATTTACTTCTAAACTCTTAAGGTCATAACGAGAAAAACGTTAAAATTACATTTGGTGGTCACCACGAGGGAACAAATCAACAAATCAACAAATCACAAACATTATTAACAAGCAATCGGAAAAATCTATCAAATTAAAACAAATCGTCAAGAAAACTATCAAAACTCTACTTCAAGAAATACAAAACATACCAAAAACAAATATATCAAATTTCAAAATGGCCTCATATCCTACAGGACAAATCGCGTTGGCAAATGCTAACAACCAAACTTTTTCTCAAGGTTTTCGCCCAAGGTTAATTGAATTTTATGGCTATGAAGGAGAAGACTTTCGCCATTTTCAAGAAATACTTGATTCTTATCTTGCAATCACTAATACTCTCAGTGATGATAGAAAACTTATCGTGCTCAAATCCCAATTACGACGCGCTGCTAAAATTTACTTTGAAAAAGAAATACTCAAGAGAATCCCTAATGTCACATATGACAAAGCCATTGAATTGCTCAAGCAACACTACATCACACCTGAACTAATTCAAAGTTATGAATTAGAATTTAACGAAATGTTCCAAGGTGAACAAGAACATCCTCAAATATTTTTGGCAAGACTACGAGAAGCAGCTGACCTTGCGAACATTACAAGTGAAGCAGTTATTGAAAGTCGTTTTCGTGTTGGTCTACTTAAAGAAATTAAACAATTCTGCATACAAAGTAGTGCCCATACATTCCAAGAATGGATCAATCATGCTGATGGATGGTGGAATGCCAATCGTCCACGTAAAATAGCCATGGTGGATAACCCTTTTATTCCAAGAAACGTCAACAATGCCCTCATATATCATGATGATAACAGATATACAAAACATCATGGTGCAAACAATCATAACGTAGAGTTAATCGACACAGAAGAAAGACATATTCATGCCGTACCTATCAATGACTTACGAAATAATTTTGGAAATAACTATATGGCTCCCTATTCTGAAATAATCACAGGTCCAAATCAACTAGTCACTATGGAAGTGAAAGGCAGTACAAATAACAATCATTTGTATACACAACCAACGATGAATAGACATAACAATCAATCAGTGCATACCAACTCACAACATGACTTGGTTAACCTTATTCAAGAAACTATACGCAGTGAATTGAATCTACATCAACATTCATCTCAACCTACCAGAAATTATAATCGACGTCCTAGATATGACAACTATAACAATTTTCACAACAATGAATATAACCGAAATGGAAATAACAGTTATAACTACCGAAGCGATAACAGATACAGGAATAATTATGATCATAGTTATGGAAGATATGAATATGACAATCATAATCGTAATCCAAATCAGCCAACTAATAATCATAATAATCAACCCCAGCAAGGCACCTCTCAGCCCCGCTATCAAAATCAGCAATCAAAAAACTAAATGGGTCGGTTGCTTTTGATAATCAAAAGAATGGTCAATCGAACACCCAACATAACAACAAACCCATTAAACAACAAAACCAACAACATAATCTCAATGTCATACTTACCCAAAATGAATACGATAACACATATCAAGCCCAAGATCTTTATGCTGCTATAAGACCTGAACACCCGCCTGAAGTCCTAAGCTCTAAACCTTATTCTAAACCGACAACCAGAGAAAAATGGAAACAACCAAATAGTGCTTCAGTAACTAGGCGTGTAAACAAACGTAATCAAGTCAAGGAAACAAGCAACATGCCCAAACAACCTATACAGGCTACAGGAAGTATGGAAGTAGACTCTGATCTCCCTATTGAAATCAAGCCAAAGCCAATAAAAAGAAAAACGAAGGCCCCACCTATCAGATATGATATTGTATCAGATGTTATGAATCAAAAAGCAGACATATCTGTAGGAGATTTGATGGTAGCTGCTCCCACACTTAGAAGGAAATTAGCAAGTGCATGTAGACCCAAAAGAATACCTGTAACAGAAACATCAAAGGAAACTATGGCGGTAATAGAAGAGGATGACATCCATACCACTGCCGTATATTCAAAAATCAATATCGGAGACAAAACGGTGAAAGTACTTGTTGACTGTGGTGCTGCCAAGACGTGTATGTCAAAATCCCTGGCAGATGCTTTAGGATTAGAAATAGATGCTGCCTCAGAAAGCGTATTTACCTTGGGAAACGGTTCTAAACAGCCTGCTCTAGGAGTAATATAGGATGGTTGTACCTTTGATGCCGTCGGACTTTAAAATTTCCAATTTCCTTATTTGGAAATCGATAATTTTCGGAATATGAGTGACACAATCGGTAGAATATCATAAAATGATGCATGTCGTTGTCCAGAATGGATAAGGTGTCGTCTTTGTATGTAGAGGGTCGCATGTTCGACCCTTGTGTGTGTCATTTTTTTCTGAAAGTTTTAGCAGTCCTTTTTTATGTCTGAGTTCTTGCTTTTTGTGACTTAACTATTTTAAATAAATTTTTTTTTATTTCGCGTTTCCCCCCTGTTTTTTTTTCCCCTTTTTTTTTCTTCCCTTTTTACATCTTTCAAATTAAAGTTAGTATATCATGTCTTTTATCAATATCTCTACCGCAAACTACACCAATCCTGCTGGTATTCATCGTCAAAGACCTGTTACTTCCCCCAACAGCCCTATTGTTATCGTTGATTCTGATGATGAAGTAGAAGAAATGCATTTAGAAACCGAACAAACTTCAGATTTGGATGTAGCAGTTATTTCTATCAATAATGATGATAACGAAGAGTTATTGGAAATAGAAGCTTTCGAAGTTGACGATGAGGCACATAATAGTAATCTTTTGCCGGATAATTGGAGCAGAGGTCAAAATGTTCCCATTATGGCAACCAGAACTTTTTTTTTAACTTTTGGAACTGAAGAAGCGTGCATGCAGTAAGTATAAAAGTATAACAAAGCACACTTGTATACAATATTAATAACTCTTTTTTTTTTTATAAATTAGGTTTTTTATTAACAACGGAATCTATTATGGAAGCAACACAGTGTACCGTTGTAATGGTGATGAAGGAAGCGTCATGTATTTGGAGCAAACAGGAAGTGTTCCACGTTGGAGATGCAATGGAATCATAGTTAATCAGGAAACTGGTGAGAAATGCTGCAATGGACGTCAAGTTGCTGTACGAAATGCTTCCTTTTTTAGTAATCGCAGCTTACCAGCCTATGATGCGCTCTCCATTCTTTACTTTTGGAGCTTGAAAGTACGACGAATGACAATTTCTACCATGGTTGGATGTTCACCAAAGGCAGTACGAGAAACTTTAAAAGATTGGTACCAAGTTTTACAAGAAGATTTACAGCAGAACGACTGCAAAATCGGAGGTTATGATGTGGATGGAAATCCAATCGTGGTAGAAATCGATGAATCAAAGTTTGGTAAAAGAAAATATCATCGAGGACATCGTGTGGAGGGTGTTTGGGTGGTAGGTGGTGTTGAAAAAACACCTGAACGAAAGTGTTTTCTTGTGGTAGTAAATAATAGAAACACTGAAACGATGGATACAATCATTCGAAATTATGTTGCCAATGGTTCCATAGTACATACAGATTGTTGGAGAGCATATGAAAATATGGTAAACCTTGGAATGAACTTGGTACATCGAACTGTCAATCACAGTGTGACATTTCGTGACGGTGATGTCCATACCAACACCATCGAGGGTAAGCTTAAAATTGGAGTGTAGAAGTGTTTATAGGTCTAGTTAATAAAATCTTTTCAGGAACTTGGAATGGAATAAAAATTAATGTAACTCCTGCCCTTAGAACAAAGAAGATGGTACCTTGGTTGCTTATCGAATTTATTTGGCGAAGAAAGCACCACAACGATATCTTTGGTGGTATAATTGATTGTCTTAAAAATGTTAGCTTTGATCGAGCTCAGCGTAATCCAGCATGGTTAACTGAGCTTGCTGCAGAATAATAATAACAATAAAAAAAAATTAAACAAAGCTCAATAAAAATGTCCTCAATAATGTTACGTACAGAGAGCAAGCATTGTTAATATACTTCGACAAAAAATATCCAAAAGCATTACTATAATCAGTTAAATAAAAGAAAAGCCTATACAAAAAAAAGAATGCACAAAGGAATCAATTCAAAAAAAAAATAGCTCCCACATAGACACGCCTGCAGCATCGGAACAAAAATACCGATTACATGTTTCGAATAGGCGACCTCTTCCGTCGGAAGTAGACACTCTAGCCATTCCGGACAGCGACTTGCATAATTCGACTGTATTTTGTTGACGAGCTGATTCATATTCAGAAAATTGTTGATTTCCAAATAAGGAAATTGGAAATTTTAACGTCCGACGGCATCAAAGGTACAATTAACCGAAAATGTTGAAAGAAGAATTATATCCCGTAGCAGTTTCAGCAAAACCATTTGATCGAGTTGCCTTAGATGTGAAACATGTACAAACATCGAGATCAGGACATAGATATATTATTGCAGCTATAGATTATCTTACAAAATACGTAGAGGCGAGACCCTTACGATTTCAAAATGCATCAGAAATAGCATTGTTTGTTTATGAAGACATCATTTGCAGACATGGATGCCCAACAATCATGGTGTCAGATAATGGTAAACCCTTTTTAAGTGAACTCATCCGACAGGTGTGTAGAAATTACAACATAATACACAAAACTACAACACCCTACAACCCACAAAGCAATGGCCTGATAGAACGGTTCAACCGAACACTTGGACAAATACTACAGAGGCGTTCCTATGAAGAAAAGTTAGACTGGGATGCTTATTTACCTGCGACATTGTTTGCCTATAGATCAATCAAGCAAGCTACAACCAAGCATTCCCCTTTTTTCTTAGTTTATGGCTACGAACCCAGAACACCTTTTGACCTAGATCATCACTTGTATGAGAAAAATTCTCTTAAATTTGAAGCAAAGCTGTGGCATAGGACAACACATCAAATACATAACTTGAATCGAATCCGTGAACAAGCTACTCAAGCCATCAAGCAAACTCAAATTGCCCAAAAGAAAGCTATAGAGAAAAAATTATTGGATCAGAGTAAGGAGTTGAAACCTCCATTCAAGATAGGTGAATTAGTATTAGTATTCAAAGACTATATGTCCACCTCCTGGTCAGGAAAACTGCAAGATAAATGGGAAGGTCCATTCATCATACAACATATTTTGGGAAAAGGCACGTATCACATCAAGAGTGCAGACATCCAGGATACTAAATTAAGAAGAGTACATGGAAATCGATTGAAAGCATATTTGCTTCCCAAGACACAATGGATCATGGAGAATGAGCGAATTCTTGTACACCAAATGGATACTGAAACGCAAGAACTTCTTCATTAAAGTCACACACAAAAGCATATATATACCTCAAAGAAAATCAAAAAAAAAATTTATATCAAATATTTTAAAACAATGAGCAACATGCAAGAAGTACAAGAAAACTCTGCTGCCAATACTCAAGGACCCGTCTACTTGGACACTGTTGAGGACTATGTCAAGAAGCAATACATTGAACAAGGAATCGAGGCTGCCTGCCAAGCTTTAGACAATTTCTTGATCTTCTACGAGAACCAATACAAAAATTATAACTACCAAGTCGATGGACAAATAGTAAGCAAGTACGAGTTTATCACAAATACTATGGCTCGAATTGAATCTGAAATCATGGAACAGCAAGAAGCAAGCATGAATGATGATGAAGAAAATGAACAAGAGAACAATGAAGTTATCTTGGATGAGCCTTTGATTCAAAACAACCAGAGCATTACCGACGATTCATGGTTCTATGAATTATGTATGTCCGAGTATTATGAACAGTATCGTTCATTATTGGAACAGCAAGCAATGATTAATCGTCAAAAAGAAATTGTGGCTAAAAGCTTTGCACAAAATGTAACTGAATGGGCACACTTGAAATTCAAAAGACCTGGAAACAACCAGCGTGACATTTATTTATATGAAACAGCAAAGTATAATCAACTCAAGACTATTCTTCCAAATTGCACCGTCTACCGTACTCTTGTCACCAAAATGAAAAATCACGATCAATGGGGTCAGTTGATGTCTCAAACCGAGGTCGGTTCTTCTCTAAGTGGGGGGATCTGTGAGCGTATAGAAGAGGAAGAGAACTTTTGCTGAGAGAGAGGGGACTCAGTCCTAGGAAGGACGTCAGTCCTAGGAGGGACTCAGTCGAATGTGTAGGGACCTCAGTCGAAGGAGGGACTGAGGTCCCTAAAGATAAACAAAAAAAAAATATAATAATCATATAAATATCCCCTCTTATAATTTGACTGAACTTCACTTTTAAAAAAATATCTTTTATTCAAATAAACATCGAGTTCCTCTTTATCAAAACTCTTTATTTTTATTTTATAACTCAAGCAAGTCAAGTCCTTTGAAGTCAAATTAACTTCATCGTATCACTGTTATATTCTCTTATCAAGAAAACTCTTTATTACTTTTTACTGTTTGATCTACAATACAAGATCTGGTGGTCACTTACTACAAGCAAACCAAATTTATTCATTTAAACACAAATCTTTGATCTCAAATTCTTTTAAACTCTAAAGAAAAGTCAAATTTACTTCTAAACTCTTAAGGCCATAACGAGAAAAACGTTAAAATTACAGTAGGAGGGACCTCAGTCCCTGAAGATAAACCAAAAAAAAAAAAATCAAAAATAGAAAAACACAAAAAATAATAATCATATAAATATCCCCTCTTATAATTTTACTAAACTTCACTTGAAAAATATCTTTTATTGAAATAAACATCGAGTTCCTCTTTATTAAAACTCTTTGATCTTTACTTTATAACTCAAGCAAGTCAAGTCCTTTGAAGTCAAATTATCTTCATCGTATCACTTTTATATTCTCTTATCAAGAAAACTCTTTATTACTCTTTACTGTTTGATCTACAATACAAGATCTGGTGGTCACTTACTACAAGCAAACCAAATTTATTCATTTAAACACAAATCTTTGATCTCAAATTCTTTTACACTCTAAAGAAAAGTCAAATTTACTTCTAAACTCTTAAGGCCATTACAACAAAAACGTTAAAGTTACAACACTTTTCATTCTACTGTTGCACGAACGAGAATTTAGTCCCCGATGTTGAAAGATATACAGTCAAGTTTTTTTTAGTACCACGCCAGTTAGAAAATGAACTTTTGCGTAACAACCTATTCGAAAACGGAGTATCAACTCTTTTGCTTGAAAACCAAAAACAACATAAAATTATAAAAACCAAAAACATATAAATACCCTTATATCTTATCCCTATTTTTTACTTCACTTCACTTCACTTCACTTTACTTTTGAATTTTATATTCTTTTTATATTTTCTTTATTTTATAAAACAATAAATCCATCAAGCGTTCAATTGAAACCCTTTGGTCTGTGTTCTATTTTAAATACTGAAGTCCCTTGAAGTCAATAATCTTCATTGTAAACCTACAGTAGGTCACAAAACTGCTGCAAGGAATCCATTTTTCTTGGTTTTTGTAGCGCACATCCTGTTACAATGGCACAAACTGCCTCTGTTCCCACATAGTAAATCTTCTACATGTCTTGAAAAATCCGAAAGAGCTTATGCCCTATTGGATAAGTATTGAAGGAAGTATGAGGCGCGCAATTTGAAAATTAGAAAAAATGAAAATTTGAACGGAATGAACTTATTTATTAATATTTAGTTGGTCCTACTTTTCTATTAATAATCTCTTGAGTTCTTTCCGGAATGTTATCTACATGTCCTTGGCAAAGATCTTTATGGAAGTCATTTCATATTTCATCAACTCGTTCCCAAAACACATCCATGTTCTTTGCTCTATATTCGTAATAGTTGAATTTCAACTTCAATTGATGTCCTACGTGCTCGATTGAATTTAAGTCGGGGATCTAAGCTGGCCAATAGTTAACATAGCTCTCTTGGTGACTACATAACTAGGCTATTGTAGATTATGCCTTGTGTTTTGGGTCATTGTCATGCTAAAAGTAAATGTTGGACCAGTCGAAATTGTAGTACTTCATACTATCACGAAGCTAGTGTTTAAAATATGCTGGTAAACACCCGAGTTCAAGTTTCCATCGTAAATTTAGCAAGCATATCCTGGTCCTTCAGAGATTATACAACCCCAGGGCATCATTTTGCTAGCTCCGTGATTGATTGCAAAATCCAGGTCATGATGTTGAAAAAGGTCACTTGGCCTTTTCCGATAGTGATCATCATCATCAAAGCCCTATACGTTGATCTTGGTTTCATTAAAGTAAACGATTTGTTGTCAGTCAACCATTGCCAAATCCTGATGCTCCTTATTCCATTTTAACTGATGCTACGTATGCACTTTTGTCTGAAATGGCTCCTTTTTTTCTATCAGAAAATGGAACTCCATTGATTTCAGTACGTTAATTTCTGACTGGTATGAGATATCATAGCCAAATCCAACCAGCTCCCGGTACACCTCTTTAGAAGACTTTAGAACCCCTTCCATGACTTTTCTTTTGATTAACCGCTTCGTCACTTTGGAGACTACTGTAGGTCTACCACCTGTGTTTACTGTCCTACTTGAAAACAGCCGTCTAGAGTATCTACTAACAGTTGATTAATGTAATCCAGGCTCCTTGGAAATATCATACATTGATGTGGATGCGGTTAATGCCTGTTTGTGATCGTTTATTTTCTCCTCTGACAGCCGTTTAGGCATGCGATTGACGATAGGGTAAAAAAGAGAAATAATTTAAATAAGGGAATATAAAATTTAAAATAAAGGAATTGTAAGCGCTTTTATATACTGGCATCATTCTAATCATGTCAAGAATGTGAAAAATTATGATAGCAACCGGTTGGGTCGTATTAAAATTCGTCATTTAAAACATATGTGAACAAGTAAAAAATGTCGGATGTTCATAATACTACCTTTAGCGATCTCAAATTCCACCAATAACCATTGCCCATATCCGATAATCGACGAATAAATGCACTTTCTATTGAGGTACAAACAGTCAAGGTTTGAGATAGTTTGGTGCAGTACCCATGGACAACCAGCTGTAAAACCTGAATTTTGCAATTCCTTGCAGCAGTTTTGTGACCTACTGTATTTCTAAACCTCAAGAGTTTAACCTATTCTAACAAGTTTGATCTACTATTAACAAGATCTGGTGGTCACTATCGACAAAACTTACATACTTAAAAACCTAAACCCGCAAACAAGCAATATATTAAAGAAAATTACAATGTAACACTGTAACACAATTGCTACGAAAAAGAACTGTACCACAAGGATTGAATGAATGCAGACAGCTATATCAATACAGTGTAACGAAAATGGCAATGAAGATACACAGAGATTAGCCGAGTCAAGTCAAAAAGATACAAAAAATTAAAAAAATGAAAAAAATGAAAAAAGTTAAAAAGATAAAAAATATTGAAAATATAAAAAAGGTCAAAAAAATAAGAAAAGCTAAAAAGAAAAAAAAATATTATACATATATATATATATATATCCCATCTTTTTGTGAAGAAATTGTCAGTGAGCTTAAATAAATCATATATTTTTACTCAATAATTAACAAACTTTAACAAGAAAGTCCCTGTTCACTTAAACTTTTTACTCTACTTTAACCTTTATCCAGAAACATCGTATTGATCTTATACATAAGATCTGGTGGTCACTACTTATCAAGCATCTGCTCAAATCTTATATAAAACAACAACTTACAGGGCTATCACAACCTTAAAATCAAGCTTTACAAGCAAACTTAACTCAAATTAACTCACTTACAATAAGCCAACCTTTTAAAATAACAACAGTAAGCTGTATGAATACAGACAGTTGTTTGAATCCAGATGGCTATGCAAATTCATACAAAATTTTTACTTCACAAAAAAAACACAAAAACAACAGATAATCAGAAAAACCAAAAAACATATACAGTAGCGGACAAAACTGGTGCACAAAACTTTTTTTCAGCTTTTAACTACCATTACTTGCTCATGGTGATTGCAATAGCTATGAAACTATATTAGAAGGAAGATATACTAGCCGTTGTAATTTACGTGTATTCCTAGCATGACATTGTTAAAACTGAGCAAAGAGCATGCTTTTCATTTATAAAAATCTATATTTTCTAAAAACCGCAAAAGTGGCTAAAATCTAAGACTTTGTATAATCATCTCACCTCTTGATATTATCGAATATTCTTCTTGGCATATGCTAGCAGTATGCGTGTATATCATTTTCAATAAAAGAGCCCAGCTCTTTAACTATTCTTTTCCAAAGATCATCTACCCTTTTTGGTCTAGCGTCGTATCGTCATAGCTTTGCCTTCAATTGCCACCGAGTATGCTTAAGAAGAATTAGGCCGGGATTAGTTGCGACTAATGCCTTAGCACAGAAGCCCTGTTATCAAATATTGAGTTTGTGGCATGCCTTGGCTTGTGCTTTGTGTCATTGTCATGCTGAAACGAGAGATTACGATATTTTAGACCACTATACCCTAGACTTTTGTGGTATGTAGTGAGCGAAATACATGTGTATACCTATGACTTTATTACAGCATAGTATACTTGACACAAATATCCTGATCCTCAATATCTAATACAGCCTTAAAATGTAACAGAGCAGCCAGCATGCTTCATTGTTTGATCACCGTAAAAAAATCGCTAAGGCTGCTCGACTTGCTTTCAATATTAGTGTATACTATCTGCACTCATAACCTTCATGTTTTTTTCATTGCTAAATATGATGGACTTCCAGCCCTCTATAGTATGTGATGGTTTGTCGTGATACCACTTTCATCGCTTTTTCTGGCTTATACAGCTAATGAAAATTTTCGATTCCTTAGTTCCAGACTCAAAATCTAGCTTCCTACAGTGCCTTCTGACTGACAGTTCGCTAATACTGTATCCTAAGGACCTCAAAAAGAGCTGAGCATCAGAAACTGTGCGTAAAGGTCCTTGTCGAAACTTTAGGCGGATGATTGCATTAGTTATTTTGCTGACTACGACCGGTCGACTACCACGGTCACAAGCCTTGATGTTCTTTTCTTCCTTTCTTATCCTGTTGATTGTCCATTTGGAGATTCTTGCTACCCTAAAAAGATCCGCTGCCATACGAACTAAGTGTATTCGAAATCTCAGAGCTTCGCTTTTACAGTTGCTTATTTTCTTAAGCATATAAGGCAAGTACAGTGACCGTCAAAATTGGTCGCATGTTTTCATATTTTGCCTATACAGACTACATTCTACTTCATTTATTGGTGTATTACAATAATATATACAGTGAGTGAAAAAACTCTAAAAACGTAATGATGTTATCAGCGTTTTTGGTTGTTCTGCTCTACCACATTCGTGCATCGTCTTGAAATTTTGCATATATGTAGCACTAAGAATAAAAAATAGTATTATAAATTTTCAATCTCAAATGGTGATTATTCAACCGAAAACAACTGCTAGAAGAAGACCGGTTTATTTTTAGAGTTTTTTCACTTCCATAAATGTCAAATATACAGACCGACAGACAGACTCTGCGGACCTTTAATGACTTATTATGACTCATAAAGGCTCCAAAAGAATAAAAGGAGTCGCTTTTCTCTTTTTTTCTTAATTTTTTCTATTTAATTTTTAAATATCTTAAACACCTCAATCATGCCTAAATCTCTCTCTGCTGACATCAAAAACGATATAAAGTCCGCTATACTTGCTGTAAAAGACTCCATGGAGGTTGCGAACCGCTTTGGGGTTACGTACGCAACAGTTAATAACTATGCGAACAAGTTTTTCCTAAACTGACAGCGTCGACTTGGTGGTAGACCGATGGTTGTGTCCGCTCAGACGAAGAGATTCATCAAACTTCAAGTTGTACAAGGCCAACTCAAGACTGCAAGGGAAGTACATGGCAAGCTCATGGAGCTTGGATATTACATATCATATAAAACCGCTATAAATGTGTTGGAATCGATGAACTTCTTTGCTGCGATTAAGGTCAAAAAGCCTTTTTTAACCGCAAAACACATGAAGAGACGGCTAGCATGGGACAAGAAGCACCAAAACTGGACTACGGATGACTGGCGACGCGTAGTATTCTCTGATAAAACAAAAGTGAACATTTGAGGCTCTGACAGGTGTAAGTGCTATTGGTCAAGACCAGGGGACCCTCTTAAACCTCATCATATTGACGTAACCGTTAAGCATGGGGGCGGTAGTTTGATGATGTGGGGGTGCATGACGTATGAGGGACCCGGATACGTCTGTCAGATATACGATGGAACTATGAACTCGGATCTTTACCAACATATATTGGACACAACACTTCGGGAAACAATGGAGTACTATAATATGGATTGGTCTACTGCGTATTTTCAGCACGATGGTGACCCAAAGCATCGTTCCAAGTCAACCGTCCAATGGTTAAAAGCTAATGGGGTGAACTACATTGACGACTGGCCAGCTCAAAGTCCTGATCTTAATCCTATTGAGCATCTTTGGCATCATTTGAAGTTGAAGCTATCGTTATATGACAAGAAAGCCAAAGGTGTCCATGAATTGTGGGAAAGAGTTGAAAAGGAATGGAACTCCTTTGATAAAGAAGTTTGTAGAAGGTATTTTGACACTATGCCTGCACGTATTAAGGCAGTGATTGATGCCAAAGGTGGATCTACTCGGTGTTAAGTCATCTATAATATAATAAAAGTAAAGGGAAAAAACTCTAAAAATAAGCCCACAACACTTCCATCGCTTTTTCGGACTGTTAAATAACAATCTGAGATTAAAACTTTCATGAGATGTAATAGACAGCACAACAAGTATGTCATAAAGTTTTTGCATGATCTAAGTCGCTGTGTATTCTCACAGAGGCTAAAAACTGAAAAAATATCTGACGTTTTTAGAGTTTTTTCACCCACTGTACATCATTCGAAAGAGCAAACTCTGGACAATCATATGGTAACACAGACATCACCGTAGACCCAATATACTGGTAATAATGGGCCCTCAAAGTCCGACGGTACATGCGACCAATTTTGACGGCGTTTATAAATAACATAATATAGTCACAAAAATGTGGCTTAATAATAAATTTTTTATATTTTTTTCCTCTCTTTCTTCTTTCATCGTAATATCATTTACATGTAAGTGTTTTTTTGTTAAATTGCAGCACGCCATTAAGACATTATACCATTGCAGATCCGACATGCGTGCAATTTCAAATGACAAAGTAAACAGTATCTACTCATTGCTGAGATCCAAGAAGTCAAACAGCTAAGTAGCGAGACAAGTTGGCGTTAGTCGTACCACTGTCCAGAAGCACCGCTCATCTCTTAAGATGAGTGGAAATGTTAATGAAGCTGGTCGGCCATCTCTAATTAGTCATCGCATGGTGAACTACATCCGGAGATTAGTCACCTTAGGAAGAAAAAATAATGCTGTAGAGATCCAAAAAGCTCTAAAAGAAGAATTTGGGATATCTTTAAGTGATAGTACAGTGCGCCGCGTTCTTAAAAAAGCTGGCTTTATAGCATTTGTCAAGCCTCAAAAACCTTTGTTACGTAGCCAAAACATCATGAAACGCCTTCAGTGGGCCAAATCGCACCAACATTGGACTGTGGACGACTGGAAACGAGTCATATTCTCAGATGAGACTAAAGTAAATCGTTTTGCATCCGATGGAAAGGCCTATGCATGGAAACTACCTCATGAGGAATTGAACTCGCGACATGTACAGCAAACCGTCAAGCGTGGGGGTGGTAATATCATGGTCTGGAGCTGCCTTACATGGGAAGGTGTTGGATGGATAGTTGATGTTGGTCATTGTATGAATAGTGAAGGCTATCTTGAGGTCTTAAAAGATGATTTACTCAAGACAATGGAAAGTTATGGCTTGGATTCCTCCAAAGTAGTGTTTCAGCAGGACAACGATCCAAAGCATACATCAAAGATAGTGAAAGAATGGATCAACCAGCAGCCATTTGAAGCATTGGAATGGCCTCCTCAGTCCCCGGATTTAAATCCCATAGAGCATATGTGAGCTCATTTAAAGAGAGAGCTATTTCATAGCTATGAGGCACCACCAACTAGTATGCATGAGCTATGGGAGCGAATAGGTCAAACCTGGTATGCCATTTCTAAAGAAGAATGCCAGAAATACATCGAGAGTATGCCGAAAAGGTGTGCTGCAGTCATTAAAGCAAAAGGTCGTTGGACTAAGTATTGATTTTTTTAAATAAAGTGTGTAAAAATGTTTACTTATAAATGCCGTCAAAATTGGTCGCATGTACCGTCGGACTTTAAGTGCCAATTACTACCAGTATATTGGGTCTACGGTGATGTCTGTGTTACCATATGATTGTCCAGAGTTTGCTCTTTCGAATGATGTATATATTATTGTAATACACCAAGAAATGAAGTAGAAGGTAGTCTGTATAGGCAAAATATGAAAACATGCGACCAATTTTGACGGCCACTGTACTTTGTTATAGTGAATAGGGTAAAAATGAAAGGGGGAATTCAATGGGAAATACAAAATAAGCATGGGTTTATGTATTTTTCAAGAGCTACTAAATCTTACTAATATACTGTAAAATCTGAAAGCAAACGGGAGAGATATGAGGAAAATTGAAGGAAGGCTGGACAAGTACTATATTTTTGGCGAAAATTGAAATATTCAAAAAATCACTAAAAATGACCTTATGCCTGAGGGATGTCCGACACAGTTCCCGTTTACATATCATAACGTATATTTTGGACTGCATTTCAGACGGTATATGTCACAAAAGTCGCAGACATATGGCGGAGATGCAATACTGATTTTCATTTTTGTGCACCAGTTTTGTCCGCTACAGTATATAAAGCAATATGAGTGGTTTATAAAAGAGCAAAAAGACAAATAAAGCATTGATTTGAAAAGTATCATTGGCTGCCGAGCACCATTAGATATCAAATGGATAATAAACAGGAGCCATAACATAACTGATGGAAGTTGCGTCTTGCGAGATCAGTTAACGAATAAATGTACCAGCAGTCTCCTGTCTCTGCCACAAATCTTGTAACTTCTCTTAACCAAAAGATTAACGACGGTTTAAACGATTTGTGGCAGAGACAGGAGGCAGTGCGATCAACAATCAGTTACCCGATGTCACACGATTCTAAGACATTTCGCAAGATTGATAATATATCCGTTAACAAATTTGCACGATTATTTGCAGTGGACCACACTGCACATAATTGTTATCTATGGAGTATGATAGCTGTCAGGTATACTTTAGTTAGTCGGGATTTATAATGAATTATGCAATATTATTGCGGTATGTCCAGTTGAGCTTGTTTACGTTGAATGTTAACTATTGTACCTCGATAACCAAGTATTACTGTTTGACAACGCGCCGCTTCATTCTTTTTTGAACAACGAAGCACAAACAAACGTCTTTCTATTGGGCCTTACATGCTTGTGTTTCTCTTTAATACAACTTCTTTATTGGATTGTTACTTTTCGAAATGCTTCCTTATTCGTCTGTTGCTCTTTAGCAATGCTTCCTTATTGGCTTATTACGTCTATATTTAGCTTTGGATGATTTACATTAGGAAATAAAATAGGCTTAAAATACGGTATTATTGGTTAAAAATGTAGTTTTATTCATTTATTTTGGGGCTTTATTGCCATATTGATTATATATTATTGGCTCATTCCAGTATTACAAAAGGGTGGGGGGAGGAAGGAAAACGAGAAGAAGATCCATGAAAGCGATGAAATAAAAAATTTTATTTAAAAAAATATTGTGGAAAATACACTTACAGTAGGTGGAAAAATGGTCCGGATGTTTTTATAATATTCACAAATATTACTGTATCTTTACCAAATCTCAATCAAATTAAACGAAACAAACATTATTTTGAAGAGAAAACATTATTTTATTTGTAGTAAAAATTTAAAACGTCACACAAAATTTCAAAGAGAGCGACAAAAGATCAAACATTTGAGCAACATCCGGACCATTTTTCCGGGTGCCCCTTAATATCTGTTAGTAGTCCGTATATCCCCCTTTTGCTTGAATAACAGCTTTGATTCTATCCGGCATACTGTCTATATACTTTCTACAATCATCTTTTGTAAAAGTCGCCCATTGTTCTTCAATTCGATCCCATAGTTCATGAACGCCTTTAGCCTTGGTTTCATACGTACTTAATTTGAGCTTCAGGTGATACCAAATGTATTCAATCGGGCTTAGATCTGGGCCCTGAGCAGACCAACTGTAAACAGACTTGCTTTCGAAGTTGTTTTCTTCAAACCAAGCTTTTTTTAACCTTCGACGTATGTTTTGGATAGTTATCCGGTTAATTGTACCTTTGATGCCGTCGGACGTTAAAATTTCCAATTTCCTTATTTGGAAATCAACAATTTTCTGAATATGAATCAGCTCGTCAACAAAATACAGTCGAATTATGCAAGTCGCTGTCCGGAATGGCTAGAGTGTCTACTTCCGACGGAAGAGGTCGCCTATTCGAAACATGTAATCGGTATTTTTGTTCCGATGCTGCAGGCGTGTCTATGTGGGAGCTATTTTTTTTTTGAATTGATTCCTTTGTGCATTCTTTTTTTTGTATAGGCTTTTCTTTTATTTAACTGATTATAGTAATGCTTTTGGATATTTTTTGTCGAAGTATATTAACAATGCTTGCTCTCTGTACGTAACATTATTGAGGACATTTTTATTGAGCTTTGTTTAATTTTTTTTTATTGTTATTATTATTCTGCAGCAAGCTCAGTTAACCATGCTGGATTACGCTGAGCTCGATCAAAGCTAACATTTTTAAGACAATCAATTATACCACCAAAGATATCGTTGTGGTGCTTTCTTCGCCAAATAAATTCGATAAGCAACCAAGGTACCATCTTCTTTGTTCTAAGGGCAGGAGTTACATTAATTTTTATTCCATTCCAAGTTCCTGAAAAGATTTTATTAACTAGACCTATAAACACTTCTACACTCCAATTTTAAGCTTACCCTCGATGGTGTTGGTATGGACATCACCGTCACGAAATGTCACACTGTGATTGACAGTTCGATGTACCAAGTTCATTCCAAGGTTTACCATATTTTCATATGCTCTCCAACAATCTGTATGTACTATGGAACCATTGGCAACATAATTTCGAATGATTGTATCCATCGTTTCAGTGTTTCTATTATTTACTACCACAAGAAAACACTTTCGTTCAGGTGTTTTTTCAACACCACCTACCACCCAAACACCCTCCACACGATGTCCTCGATGATATTTTCTTTTACCAAACTTTGATTCATCGATTTCTACCACGATTGGATTTCCATCCACATCATAACCTCCGATTTTGCAGTCGTTCTGCTGTAAATCTTCTTGTAAAACTTGGTACCAATCTTTTAAAGTTTCTCGTACTGCCTTTGGTGAACATCCAACCATGGTAGAAATTGTCATTCGTCGTACTTTCAAGCTCCAAAAGTAAAGAATGGAGAGCGCATCATAGGCTGGTAAGCTGCGATTACTAAAAAAGGAAGCATTTCGTACAGCAACTTGACGTCCATTGCAGCATTTCTCACCAGTTTCCTGATTAACTATGATTCCATTGCATCTCCAACGTGGAACACTTCCTGTTTGCTCCAAATACATGACGCTTCCTTCATCACCATTACAACGGTACACTGTGTTGCTTCCATAATAGATTCCGTTGTTAATAAAAAACCTAATTTATAAAAAAAAAAAGAGTTATTAATATTGTATACAAGTGTGCTTTGTTATACTTTTATACTTACTGCATGCACGCTTCTTCAGTTCCAAAAGTTAAAAAAAAAGTTCTGGTTGCCATAATGGGAACATTTTGACCTCTGCTCCAATTATCCGGCAAAAGATTACTATTATGTGCCTCATCGTCAACTTCGAAAGCTTCTATTTCCAATAACTCTTCGTTATCATCATTATTGATAGAAATAACTGCTACATCCAAATCTGAAGTTTGTTCGGTTTCTAAATGCATTTCTTCTACTTCATCATCAGAATCAACGATAACAATAGGGCTGTTGGGGGAAGTAACAGGTCTTTGACGATGAATACCAGCAGGATTGGTGTAGTTTGCGGTAGAGATATTGATAAAAGACATGATATACTAACTTTAATTTGAAAGATGTAAAAAGGGAAGAAAAAAAAAGGGGAAAAAAAAACAGGGGGGAAACGCGAAATAAAAAAAAATTTATTTAAAATAGTTAAGTCACAAAAAGCAAGAACTCAGACATAAAAAAGGACTGCTAAAACTTTCAGAAAAAAATGACACACACAAGGGTCGAACATGCGACCCTCTACATACAAAGACGACACCTTATCCATTCTGGACAACGACATGCATCATTTTATGATATTCTACCGATTGTGTCACTCATATTCCGAAAATTATCGATTTCCAAATAAGGAAATTGGAAATTTTAAAGTCCGACGGCATCAAAGGTACAACCATCCTACCAAGGTATACGAACTTGTCGACCAAAGGGAGGGAAGTACCATAGAGGCTTAGTTGGGTTGAACCAGAGGATGATGACGAGGAAGTGGGGTGGTTGAGCACCGCACACTTCAGAGGATTCCATCGATATCCAAGGGACAATGAGTGATCCTCACAGAGCTTGAGCATCTCTTTTACTGACTTTGCCGAGCCAATGACTGCGACATCGTCAGCAAAGAGGAGAGAGTTGACTGGGACCATACCAGCATCAGCAGAACCAGAGGAGGGAACCAAATGAGTAGCAGGAGCAGCAACTTGACGAAGTAAGGAAGGAAGTGTGTTGATGTACACCGAGTACAAGTGAGGACTGAGAACAGAACCTTGTAAGACACCGGTGACAGGAGAAAAAGGAGCGGACGAGTGATTTGACACCAAGACAGACACCGAGACATCATCGAAGAGGTGGACCAAGAGAGGCAGACAGGGAGACGAACCAGCACCAGAGCGAGAGAGAGCATCCCAGATAACACGCCGGTCGACGGTATCGTAGGCCGACTTGATATCCAGGAATGCCACCACAGGGAACCGATGAGAGCGACGGTAATAGGACTGCATCAATTCATGAAGACACAAGGCCTGGTCAAGAGCTGAGCGGCGAGGACGAAAGCCACCTTGAGCCAGATCGAGTGGAGGCGACACCGAGGTGAGCCATGGAGCAAGACTAAGCTCAAGGAGCTTTCGAAACACCGAGGTCAGTGAGATAGGTCTATAATTGGACGGCAGCGAAGGATCACCTTTCTTAAAGATTGGAAAGACCTGGGCATGGCGCCAAAGAGAAGGAACGTAGGACCACTGACAGCACAAGGAGAAGAACCAAGACAGTAAGTGGGACAGGTCAGTACTGATCGGCTTGAGCATCTCGGCCTTGATGTGATCAGTACCAGGAGCTTTACGAGTAGGGAGCTGACCGATGTAAGTGTGGATGGTTAAAGGAGCGAATAAAGAACTTGAAGAACCAGGAGGACCAGAGGGAGACGTACCAAAAGGGGATGAACCAGAAGGAGACGAACCATGGAGACTAAGAGGCAAACCAAGAGAGGATGGAGATGGAGGTGGTGATGGGCGAGTTGAAGGTAGTAGACTGCCATCAAAGACCGAAGCCAAGTGACTAGCCATTACCTCAACTGCCTTAGACGGACCATCAGGATGAGAGAATGACGATGAAGTTAGGTGACGACGTTTGAGCTGCTTGACCTTGGAGATAGCTTTGGTAAAGTCAGACTCAAGAGACTTGCAGAATGACTGCCATGAGAGACGTTTGGCATCGAGGACAGCTTGACGGAAAGAGGTATTTGCTTGTTGATGTTGATGCCACCAATAGACTTTGTCGATGCCAAAGGCACGACGCCATCTACGGTAGCACCGGTTGCGGAAGTCAGCAGCATCTTGTAATTGTTGTGTCCAGTACTTTTTCCAATGGGATGGACGAGGAGGACGATCACCGACAGAAGAGTCAAGAGATCGGTAGATGATTGAGTTGAGCGACGCGTTGAGGTCGTCAATAGGCGGACGTGAAGAAGGAGGGTGTTGAACCAACCTCTTCAGTTGAGAGAGCAAAGGAGCAGCGGATGCACGAAAGGTATCTTGATACAGTTGACATGGATCAGGTTCACCAAGGCGAGACAAGTTCCATAGCCTACGAGGATGTAGAGTAGCATCAGATGTAGCAGATGAAGACTCAGAGGCACTTGACTGAGCAAAAGAGAATGACAGCGTAAGCAGACGATGGTCAGAACCAAGAGACAAGTCTGACGCGATGTCAAGGCGAGGAGACAGCAATGACGCGTTTGTTAAAAACATGTCAATGATGCTACTCATCTCTCGATCATCACGAAACCCGACCCAGGTAGGAATACCATGAGCCAGTGGGCCGTTCAGAACGGTAAGTGAGCGATCAGCAAGCCAGCGAGCCATAGCAGCACCACGAGGAGAGACCAATGCATCACCAGTGAGGTCACCAAGACGAGCATTAAAGTCGCCACAAATAAAAGTATTGGGAAGAGAAGGAATGGAGGAAAGTACATTAATAAATTCAGAGGTAGAAAGAGGAGGAGGAACATACAAACAATGAATGCGATACGGTCCGACCTTCAACGAAAGGGTATACCGATTCGGTGAAGGAAGTTGAGAAACAGGAAAGGGACAAGAAGGAGAGACCAGAGCAGTAACACCCATCGAACCACGGTTGGCCGAAGGTACAGGAACACCATACACATGATACTGCATCCAGTCTGTAGGAAGGAGCGAAGGGGAAAGAAGCCAAGTCTCGGTGATGAAAAGGAGTGTAGAGGAGAGGCAATGAGACAGGACCTCATGGACGGTCGTGGTCCGAAGACCATTCGCGTTCCAAAGGCTTATAGAAAGGTGTTGGACCTCACTCATAATGAGTGTGATCCAGCACTAGCGGCATCAGAGACCAAAGCATCTGACATAACCGTGTCACCACGGAAAGCAGCGCCTGGATCCCGACCACGAGAAGCAGAAAGAGGAGAGGGAAGGGAGGACAGAATCTGACTCAAAGAGTCTTCATCGATCCAGCCCTTAGTAGAAAAGTACTTACCTATGGGACCCACCAGGTGAGCACGGCCAGCACCAAGACGAGAGAGAGCACGGGAGCAGCGAGTGAACTGGAGCTCAGCACATTCATTAGCCTTGTCAGCCAACGAAAGATGCTGGAGCTCAGGATCAGCCAAGTTGACAGGATCCAAAGGATCAAAACCGTCAACCAACGGAACCTTGGCGGCAGAGAGAAGAGAGATCACCTCTTCTTTGTAAAGAACATGGACGAGCAGACCAATAACCTTAGGGCCAGGGAAGCAGATGTCCAAGACACGAGACAGATCAAGACCAAGCAGACGCAGGTTACGTCTGATTTCAGCGCGGGTAAGTTTACGATTGCGATTCAAGTACAAGTACTCGAATCCACGAGGAGCAGAGGGGTCCACTGGTTGGAACGTACGGCTAGCAGCAAGTTTTCTTTTTTTAGTAACTGGCTTAGGACCAGCACGGGCAGCAACAGCACTGTAGGTAGGCACAGAGACAGTGGAAACTTGATTAGAAGGACGATCAAGTGTGGCAGAGGAGGAGACAACATTGGAATCAGTGGCAGTTGACAATTTGTTGGATGCTGATTTCAATTGGGCATGGAGATTAGCAATCTCGGCCTTTAATGTTGCATTTTCATTACGCAATGTTGACAATTCGTTTAAAATGTCGTCGTGAGTTGTAACACGTTCTTGAAGCGTGTTAACAGTGTTGAGAAGGTACTTGAACACATTTGAAATGTCATTTGGGTTTGACATGTCGACATTTGCAATGGCATTTGGCGACATCTGCAAATTAGCAAGGGTGAAATGTTGGGACATGGGTGATGTCTAAAATATTCAAAATAAGAGTTTTCGGGCTGAAAAAAATATATGTTGTAGAGAAAAAAAAGGCGCGTTTTTTGGTATTAAAATGGTGGATGGATGTATCGTATTGGTGTTGTAAATCGAGTTCAAAGATGAGCAAAAATAAATACCTTGTGTAACGGTCGGAAGAGCGAAAGAAAGGTGGTCGCTTAGCTCAGTTGGTTAGAGCGTGGTGCTAATAACGCCAAGGTCGCGAGTTCGACCCTCGTAGTGACCATGTGCTGGATTTTCTTCCTATACCATTTCGTGTAAGTGTCATGTCTTTTGTTTTCTATTTTTTTTTTGCAATGTTGTCGTGTCTGATCACGAATAGATTTTTAAGGTAATGTAGCACAAATGATGAAATTTTAGATCAAGAGAACAATGCTGATCACAAGAATAATTTTGATGTCCAGCGACATTGATGTCGTTCGACATAGATGTCAAACAACACAAACAATAAGCCACGCCAATTTTTATATAAATAAGATGAATATTTTTAAACAAAATATCATGATCCAATCCAATCCAATAAATTCAATAAATCAAATCCTCTTGCGCTTAAAAAGCAATCTTTTCTTTTTATTTTTACTTATTCTTTCTTATCTGATACCCGAGTTATCACAAATCAAGAAAGTTCCCTTTTATTTTTATCGTTTATCAAACAATCTTATTCTTAACCTTATTGATCTAAAAAGATCTGGTGGTCACTACTCAAAGACAATTTACTCTAAAGAACTGATAAACGTTCAATCAAGTTACCTAAACTCAAGTCATTCAAGACTTCAAACCTCAATTTAAACAAATCTACATCACTTTAACACAAGCCAAGTCCCAAGTACTAACAAGTTACAGTAATGTTGTTGTAATGTGACGAAATTATAGATCCTTTTAGTCAAACTGTACCACTTGTGACGAAGCAAATAATAATATTGTGAGAATGGTCTCTTTTTGGACGAAGTACGAAACAACTCCGACATGGATTGTTAAAATAACTTAAGTTATTTTAACAATCATTGTCAAAGAAATAACAATAGCCGCAAAAATAAAAAAAAAAGGTCAAAAAATAAGAAAAGCAAAAAAAAAAAAAAAAAAAAAAGAAGAAAAAAAAAATTATCATATATACAGTGGCCGTCAAAGCTGGTCGCATGTTTTCATATTTTGCCTATACGCACTATCTTCTTCTTCATTTCTTAGTCTATAGCAATGAAATATAGTTCATTCGAAAGAGCAAACTCTGGACAATCATATGGTAACACAGACATTACCGTAGACCCAATGTACTGGTAGTAATTGGCACTTAAAGTCCGACGGTACATGCGACCAGTTTTGACGGCGTTTGTAAGTAACATAATATAGTCACAAAAATGTGGCTTAATTGCAATTTTTTCATATTTTTTTCTTCTCTTTCTTCTTTCATCGTAATATTATTTACATGTAAGTGTTTTTTTGTTAAATTGCAGCACTCCATTAAGACATTATACCATTGCAGATCCGACATGCGTGCAATTTCAAATGACAAAGCAAACAACATCTACTCATTGCTGAGATCCAAGAAGTCAAACAGCAAAATAGCAAAACAAATTGGTGTTAGTCGTACCACTGCTCAGAAGTACCGCTCATCTCTTAAGATGAGTGGAAATGTTGATGAAGGTGGTCGCCCATCTCTAATTAGCCAACGCATGGTGAACTACATCCGGAGATTAGTCACCTTAGGAAGAAAAAATAACGCTATAGAGATCCAAAAAGCTCTAAAAGAAGAATTTGGAATGTCTGTAAGTGACAGTACCGTACGCCGCGTTCTTAAAAAAGCTGGCTTTATAGCGTTTGTCAAGCCTCAAAAACCTTTGCTACGCGGCCAAAACATCGTGAAACGCCTTCAGTGGGCCAAATCGCACCAACATTGGACTGTGGATGACTGGAAACGGATCATATTCTCTGATGAGACTAAAGTAAATCGTTTTGCATCCGACGGAAAGGCTTATGCATGGAAACTACCCCATGAGGAATTGAACTCGCGACATGTACAGCAAACCGTCAAGCATGGAGGCGGCAATATCATGGTCTGGAGCTGCATTACATGGGAAGGAGTTGGGTGGATAGTTGATGTAGGTCATCGTATGAATAGCGAAGGCTACCTTGAGGTCTTAAAAGATGACTTACTCAAGACAATGGAAAGTTATAGCTTGGATTCCTCCAAAATGGTGTTTCAGCAGGACAATGATCCGAAGCATACATCGAAGGTAGTGAAAGAATGGATTGACCAGCAGCCATTTGAAGCATTGGAATGGCCTCCTCAATCACCAGACCTAAATCCCATAGAGCATATGTGGGCTCATTTAAAGAGAGAGCTATTTCATAGCTATGAGACACCACCAAGTAGTATGCATGTGCTATGGGAGCGTATAGGCCAGACCTGGTATGCCATTTCTAAAGAAGAATGCCAGAAATACATCGAAAGTATGCCGAAAAGGTGTGCTGCAGTCATTAGAGCAAAAGGTCTTTGGACTAAATACTGATTTTTTTAAATAAAGTGTGTAAAAATGTTGACTTATAAATGCCGTCAAAACTGGTCGCATGTACCATCGGACTTTAAGTGCCAATTACTACCAGTATACTGGCTCTACTGTGATGTCTGTGTTACCATATGATTGTCCAGAGTTTGCTCTTTCGAATGAACTATATTTCATTGCTATAGACTAAGAAATGAAGAAGATAGTGCGTATAGGCAAAATATGAAAACATGCGACCAGTTTTGACGGCCACTGTAAATCAAAAAATCACAGAAAAATCTATAACACAAACAACTTCGATCAGAAATTAAAACAACTCAGTCAACTCTATAAATTCAACAAAAACTTATAAAAAAAAAAACGAAACTTTAAAAACCATCAAATCTATCTGAAACTGAAATGGCTTATATACAGTAATGTAAAACAATATCCCATTCCTTATTCGGTTCAACCTAAAGTAATGGAAATAATTAATAGTTGGCTCGATGACGGTATCATTGTCCCCGCAAAACCTTCTGCATGGAATTTACCAATGACCGTAACGTTTAAGAAAAATCTTGATGGCACTAAGACAGATAAAATCAGATTAGTTTTAGATCCTCGTATGTTAAATAAGGTTTTACCTGTGGATAACCATCAACTTCCACTAATTAATGACATTTTTAACTCAATGACTGATGCAGTTGTCTTTTCTACACTGGACCTTAAATCCGCGTTCAATCAGTTCCCTGTTTTTGGCCCTAATCAACACAAGACTACATTTACTGCTCCTAATAATTTACAATACATGTACCGAGGTGCTCCTTTTGGCATTTCTACAATCAGTCAATTATTTTCTCGTATAATGTTAAATTTGTTTAAGGACTTGCCTTATGTGAAGTGTTTTGTGGACGATATCTGTGTTTTCAGCTCTTCCATACATGCGCATTTCCTTCATGTAAAGAAAGTTTTACAAATCCTCACAAATGCAAATTTAAGAGTTAATTTTGAAAAAACTTACCTCGCAAAATCAGCAGTTTATCTTTTGGGTTATTGTATCTCCGCTGAAGGAAAGAAAATTGATACCCGTAAACTTTCGAACATTCATGAATGGCCGAGACCGACCACTCAGAAGCAAGTTCAAAGCTTCTTAGGATTTGTAAATTATTTTAGACAGCATACACCTAATGCTTCATTTTTAATGGCTCCTCTGGATGCTTTACGTTCTCATGATGAGAAAATTAATGGTCCCTTTATTTGGACTTCTACACACCAGATGCATTTTGACAGCATAAAACGTATCTTATCCTCCGAATTGATTTTATCACATCCGGATATGTCACATCCTTTTTGCATAGCCACTGATTCTTCAGATTTTGGCACTGGTTGTTGTTTATATCAAGAGTTTGAAGTGACTCAATCTAATGGCGAAACATCTAAAATCAAAAGATATATTGGTTTTATGTCTCGTTCTCTATCAAGAAGTGAAAAACGTTACAGTGTCACAATGCGTGAATTGCTTGGTGTAGTTTATGCCTTAACCCAATTTCACAAATTTATATGGGGCACACGATTTACGTTATACACTGACCATAAAGCTTTATGCTATATTCATTCCCAAAAGAATGCCAATAGTATGCTTATTAAATGGCTTGACGTTATTCTTGACTATAATTTCAATGTGGTTCATGTTCGAGGATTAGATAATATCCTTCCCGATAAACTCTCTAGGTTATACCCGCCAAAGGAGCCGGTTGAACATGAACAAGATCTTAATGAAGGAAAAAGAATTGCTTCCTTTCGTGGTAATTACGCTACTTCCAATAATATTAATAATAAGAAAAGACATAGAGCTCATGTCAAACATAACGTTTCTATTAACGTTGTTTTAGTGGACCACAAGCCCACGACTTCAGATGCACTACCGTACGTCTACCCAGCCACACATAGTGACGACACTGTTAATTACAACAGGAATTTAGACATTTCTAGTAATTTCCATTCTTTTAACAAAAAATCTAATGACTCTAATGAGTATAATGACTTTAATCGGCTTCACGACAAAAACATCTTTTATGTTCAGTCTGCTCATTCAGTTTTCAAGGACTATTTCGTGCCCCCAGATTCTGAACATCGTGAGTTAATGACAGATGCCCACAACAAAGTTGGTCATTACGGTGCAGAGCAAATGGTTAAACGTCTTCACAATGAGGGTATTCATTGGCCAAATTTAATATCTGACTGTGTGAAGTTTGTCAGACAATGTAATGAATGCATGAAACATAATATCGAGAAAAAGGGATATCACCCTCTGCGTAGTATATACAGTTATTATCCTGGTGACCATTACGCTATCGACTTAGGTGGTCCTATGCATACCACTTCAATATCTAATAATAATTATTTTATGGTTATCATTGACGTTTGTACACGGTTCTGTATACTTCGTGCCCTGGCCGACAAAAAAGCAGATACAATTTTACGTGCACTGATCGATGTCTTTTGCATAATGGGGTTTCCTACAAAACTTCAAAGTGATAATGGGACTGAATTTAAGAATTCTCTCTCTAAAGATTTAGCTAATGCTATGGGTTATGATCATCGATTTATCACTCCTTTGCATCCTTCTGCTAATGGTTTAAGTGAACGCTTTGTTCAAACTGTTAAAAAATTACTCGCTAAATCTACGAATGGTGTTGGCAATGACTGGGATGCATTCCTTCCTTCCATTCAACTTGCAATGAATAACCGTATATCTAAACGCTTAAATTCTACACCTTTTTCTCTCATGTTTGCACGCAAAATGATTGAACCTTATGGCTTTAGATCTGATAAAGACAAGCTTAAGGAAGTCAAGGGTAAACCACCTATGTCGCATGAAGAATTAATGAAACGTATCGACTATATGACTGATATTGTTTTTCCTGCTATTGCTGCTAAAACGAAAGCTCAAGTTGAACTTGAACAAGCTAAATTTAACGATTCGCACCGATTAGCTGATTATGCACCTGGCTCTCATGTCATGGTTCGTATTCCAACTAAATCCGGTCAACTCGCTCCAGCTTATGAAAGGCCATTTACAGTTGTGCGTAAGAATCAAGGTAATGCCTATATCTTACGTGATGAAACTGGTGTCCTGATGCCTCGTTCTTATACCACTACTGAACTGAAATTAATTTCCAATGAAGAGATTATTGAACTTGATGATGAAGGCAATGAAATTCAAAGCTATGAAGTTGAAGCAGTTCTTAATCACCGAGGTCCTCCAAAAAACCGTGAGTACCTTGTACGTTGGAAAAACTACAGCAGTGAATGGGATGAATGGCTGACAGCTGATAAATTTAATGATCCAGACATTCTACGTAAATATTGGAAAAACATGGGACAAAAGTATGTTCCTCCTAAAACCGCTAAAATCACAAATTCTCCTTCTTCTTCTAAGGTACTAAAGACCAACCCATCTGGTACGATTAGCACTATGATGAAGTCTGTATCCCTAGATGATGACAATTCTAATTTGGCTGATGTCGCTGCACATTCAACCAACCCAAATTTTAAACGTTCATATCCTCACTCGATATCGCGCCAGTCTAAAAAAGCTCGTCGTGATAAACAACACAGACATTCCACTCCAAATGTGCCAGTTGCTGCTACTCGTACCAGCAAGAGATTGCGAAATTCCTCTTCATAAAAAAAAAAAAAAAAAAAAAAAAAAAAAAAAGTGTTTTTCAAAACAAGTCACTTTTTTACCGTAATCTCACACTGGTGGGGGGCTATGTCGTATTTACCTTAATAATTTTCTTAATGTCGTGTGAGATCACTCAAAAGATTCTTCAACTAATAATTTGACTGTATATCATATATAGCCCAAAGTGCTATATACGATAAACAGCCCACACAATTTATACCGTACTACCTCGGACCCTAAATCACATTATTATATTCTAAGACGTAGTTTGTATTGAATGGGCTCTCTCTCTCGTCCTTACTCAATAAAGAGGTTCAAGAGACTCATCGATTTTTCGACTTATTTTATTACTTTTATTAATCGAGAGAAATAACACGCCTATTCCACATATTTTCTTAAGCATATAAGGCAAGTACTTTGTTATAGTGAATAGGGTAAAAACAAAAGGGGGAATTCAATGGGAAATACAAAATAAGCATGGGTTTATGTATTTTTCAAGAGCTACTAAAGCTCACTAATATACTGTAAAATCTGAAAGCAAACGGGAGAGATATGAGGAAAATTGAAAGAAGGCTAGACAAGTACTATATTTTTGGCGAAAATTGAAATATTCAAAAAATCACTAAAAATGACCTTATGCCTGAGGGATGCCCGACACAGTTCCCGTTTACATATCATAATGTATATTTTAGACTGCCTTTCAGATGGTATATGCCACAAAAGTCGCAGACATATGGCGGAGATGCAATACTGATTTTCATTTTTGTGCACCAGTTTTGTCCGCTACTGTAGCTGATGACAAATAGATAAGGGTTACGTGTTCTTCTATTGTTATATTTGTCATAGAATACTCGTATATGATTGACTGCGGCTGACTGTGATTTAGTTCCTGGATTTAATATAGTTTAACCGTGCAATTACGCAGCATCTTATCCTTAATGAAGATTATCCGAATTAACCTGTAGCTTGTCTATTGGATATATTTTACATGTAGCTTATTAATACTGTTTTCATATCGAGTTATGAATGATGGATACATCATTAATAAATAAGTTCATTCCGTTCAAATTTTCATTTTTTCAAATTTTCAAATTGCGCGCCTCATACTTCCTTCAATACTTATCTAATAGGGCTTAAACTCTTTCGGATTTTTCAAGACATGTAGAAGATTTACTATGTGGGAACAGAGGCAGTTTGTGCCATTGTAACAGGATGTGCGCTACAAAAACCAAGAAAAATGGATTCCTTGCAGCAGTTTTGTGACCTACTGTAGGATTTGATTCCAAAAAGAGTAATGATTTGAGTGTGAGTTTCTTGCGTTAAGTGACCACCAGATCTTTTGAAGTAGATCAAACTATTTTGAGTAAAGTGAAATAAAAAGATAAAATAAAAGTAAAATAAAAAGGATTTACAATGAAGTGTATATACTTCAAGGGACTTCTTGTTCTTGATGTTAAGTAAAATAAAAGAAAAATAAAAGAAATTTACTTTGAATGATATTTATTGAAATAATCAAAAGTAAGTATAAGAAAAAATAAGTATAAGTAAGTGAAGTTAGAAAAAGAATAAGAAATATTGGGCTATTTATATATTTTTTTTGGATTTCTGATTATGAGTTGTTTTTGGTGATGTTTTGATAAAAGTTTTTGTATGAATTCATAGAGTTATATGAATACATAGAGTTGTATGCGTTTGCATTGCTGTATGAATTCAGACAAGATTCGTGACACCAAGAATTGAATTTTCTTCGTTCGTTGTGCTACTGTGAGATTCGATATGCTTTCTGATTTTTGGTAGGCTTGATATAAATTATTGAGATAAAGTTTTAGTAGTTGAATAAAGTATTGGATAAAGTAAGTTCCAAATAGAGTAGATAATTCGAGTTATAAGTTCGCTTGAGTAGAGTGACCACCAGATCTTGTTAAGTAGATCAGACTGATTTGAATAAAAGTAAAAGTAATGTGTAGAAGATAAAATAAAAAAGAGATTACAATGAAGTATATGATTCAAGGGATTATTGGTTCTTCCTGTTTATACAGTGGTTGTCAAAACTGGTCGCATGTTTTCATATTTTGCCTATACGCGCTATCTTCTTCTTCATTTCTTAGTCTATAGCAATGAAATATACTTCATTCGAAAGAGCAAACTCTGTACAATCATATGGTAACACAGACATCACAGTAGAGCCAGTATACTGGTAGTAATTGGCACTTAAAGTCCGATGGTACATGCGACCAGTTTTGACGGCATTTATAAGTCAACATTTTTACACACTTTATTTAAAAAAATCAGTATTTAGTCCAAAGACCTTTTGCTCTAATGACTGCAGCACACCTTTTCGGCATACTTTCGATGTATTTCTGGCATTCTTCTTTAGAAATGGCATACCAGGTCTGGCCTATACGCTCCCATAGCACATGCATACTACTTGGTGGTGTCTCATAGCTATGAAATAGCTCTCTCTTTAAATGAGCCCACATATGCTCTATGGGATTTAGGTCTGGTGATTGAGGAGGCCATTCCAATGCTTCAAATGGCTGCTGGTCAATCCATTCTTTCACTACCTTCGATGTATGCTTCGGATCATTGTCCTGCTGAAACACCATTTTGGAGGAATCCAAGCTATAACTTTCCATTGTCTTGAGTAAGTCATCTTTTAAGACCTCAAGGTAGCCTTCGCTATTCATACGATGACCTACATCAACTATCCACCCAACTCCTTCCCATGTAATGCAGCTCCAGACCATGATATTGCCGCCTCCATGCTTGACGGTTTGCTGTACATGTCGCGAGTTCAATTCCTCATGGGGTAGTTTCCATGCATAAGCCTTTCCGTCGGATGCAAAACGATTTACTTTAGTCTCATCAGAGAATATGATCCGTTTCCAGTCATCCACAGTCCAATGTTGGTGCGATTTGGCCCACTGAAGGCGTTTCACGATGTTTTGGCCGCGTAGCAAAGGTTTTTGAGGCTTGACAAACGCTATAAAGCCAGCTTTTTTAAGAACGCGGCGTACGGTACTGTCACTTACAGACATTCCAAATTCTTCTTTTAGAGCTTTTTGGATCTCTATAGCGTTATTTTTTCTTCCTAAGGTGACTAATCTCCGGATGTAGTTCACCATGCGTTGGCTAATTAGAGATGGGCGACCACCTTCATCAACATTTCCACTCATCTTAAGAGATGAGCGGTACTTCTGAGCAGTGGTACGACTAACACCAATTTGTTTTGCTATTTTGCTGTTTGACTTCTTGGATCTCAGCAATGAGTAGATGTTGTTTGCTTTGTCATTTGAAATTGCACGCATGTCGGATCTGCAATGGTATAATGTCTTAATGGAGTGCTGCAATTTAACAAAAAAACACTTACATGTAAATAATATTACGATGAAAGAAGAAAGAGAAGAAAAAAATATGAAAAAATTGCAATTAAGCCACATTTTTGTGACTATATTATGTTACTTACAAACGCCGTCAAAACTGGTCGCATGTACCGTCGGACTTTAAGTGCCAATTACTACCAGTACATTGGGTCTACGGTGATGTCTGTGTTACCATATGATTGTACAGAGTTTGCTCTTTCGAATGAAGTACAGTGGGTGAAAAAACTCTAAAAACGTCAGATATTTTTTCAGTTTTTAGCCTCTGTGAGCATACACAGCGACTTAAATCATGCAAAAACTTTATGACATACTTGTTGTACTGTCTATTACATGTCATGAAATTTTTAAGTTCAGATCATTATTTAACAGTCCGAAAAAGCGATAGAAGTGTTGTGGGCTTATTTTTAGAGTTTTTTCCCTTTACTTTTATTATATTATAGATGACTTAATACCGAGTAGATCCACCTTTGGCATCGATTATTGCCTTAATACGTGCAGGCATAGTGTCAATATACCTTATGCAAACTTCTTTATCAAAGGAGTTCCATTCCTTTTCAACTCTTTCCCACAATTCATGGACACCTTTGGCTTTCTTGTCATATAACGATAGCTTCAACTTCAAATGATGCCAAAGATGCTCAATAGGATTAAGGTCAGGACTTTGAGCTGGCCAGTCATCAATGTAGTTCACCCCCTTAGCTTTTAGCCATTGGACGGTTGACTTGGAACGATGCTTTGGGTCACCATCGTGCTGAAAATACGCAGTAGACCAATCCATATTATAGTACTCCATTGTTTCCCGAAGTGTTGTGTCTAATATATGTTGGTAAAGATCCGAGTTCATAGTTCCATCGTATATCTGACAGGCGTATCCGGGTCCCTCATACGTCATGCATCCCCACATCATCAAACTACCGCCCCCATGCTTAACAGTTACGTCAATATGATGAGGTTTAAGAGGGTCCCCTGGTCTTGACCAATAGTACTTACACCCGTCAGAGCCCCAAATGTTCACTTTTGTTTCATCAGAGAATACTACGCGTCGCCAGTCATCCGTAGCCCAGTTTTGGTGCTTCTTGGCCCATGCTAGCCGTCTCTTCATGTGCTTTGCGGTTAACAAAGGCTTTTTGACCTTAATCGCAGCAAAGAAGTTCATCGATTCCAACACATTTATAGCGGTTTTATATGATATGTAATATCCAAGCTCCATGAGCTTGCCATGTACTTCCCTTGCAGTCTTGAGTTGGCCTTGTAAAACTTGAAGTTTGATGAACCTCTTCGTCTGAGCGGACACAACCATAGGTCTACCACCAAGTCGACGCTGTCGGTTTGGGAAAAACTTGTTCGCATAGTTATTAACTGTTGCATACGTAACCCTAAAGCGGTTCGCAACCTCCATGGAGACTTTTCCAGCAAGTATAGCGGACTTTATATCGTTTTTGATGTCAGCAGAGAGAGATTTAGGCATGATTGAGGTGTTTAAGATATTTAAAAATTAAATGGAAAAAATTACGAAAAAAAGAGAAAAGCGACCCCTTTTATTCTTTTGGAGCCTTTATGAGTCATAATAAGTCATTAAAAGTCCGAGGAGTCTGTCGGTCGGTCCGTGTATCCGACATTTATGGAAGTGAAAAAACTCTAAAAATAAACCAGTCTTCTTCTAGCAGTTGTTTTCGGATGAATAACCACCATCTGAGATTTAAAATTTGTCATACTATTTTTTATTTTTAGTGCTACATATATGCAAAATTTCAAGGCGATACACCAATTTGGTAGAACATAACAATCAAAAACGCTGATAACGTCATAACGTTTTTAGAGTTTTTTCACCCACTGTATATTTCATTGCTTTAGACTAAGAAATGAAGAAGAAGATAGCGCGTATAGGCAAAATATGAAACCATGCGCCCAGTTTTGACGGCCACTGTAAAATAAAAAAGTATTTTGTTTCAAAGGAGATTTATTTGGATAAGGTAAGATAATAATAATAATAATAACGATGCTTGGTAAATTGTTGATATTTATATGTTTTTGGTTTTCTTGATTTTGTGCTGCTTTTGGGTTTTTGTGTTTTTCCTTTGAATTGTGAATTTTGTTGAGTTTTTCAATTTCATTGAGTTATCAAAACTTTTGAGAATATGAACTTAGTTCAAATCTGAACTTTCTTTGACAAGTGGCACAATTTGACTAAAAGGATCTATGATTTCGTCCCCCTCCAAAAAAAAAAAAAAAAAAAAAAAAAGAAAAAAATAACCACGACCGGAAAATAATTTATCCTTAGTGCGAAAGGAAAAAATGATGTACCGATGCCCAGAAGACATTGGAAATTTTCGACAAGATGTGGTCACTACGAGGGTCGAACTCGCGACCTTGGCGTTATTAGCACCACGCTCTAACCAACTGAGCTAAGCGACCACCTTTCTTTCGCTCTTCCAACCGTTACACAAGGTATTTATTTTTGCTCATCTTTGAACTCGATTTACAACACCAATACGATACATCCATCCACCATTTTAATACCAAAAAACGCGCCTTTTTTTTCTCTACAACATATATTTTTTTCAGCCCGAAAACTCTAAAATAAAAAAAATTAAAAACATAAACACATGTAAACAACCTTTTCACCCCTTGCTAATCTGCAGATGTCGCCAAATGCCATTACAAATGTCGACATGTCAAACCCAAAATGACATTTCAAATGTGTTCAAGTACCTTCTCAACACTGTTAACACGCTTCAAGAACGTGTTACAACTCACGACGACATTTTAAACGAATTGTCAACATTGCGTAATGAAAATGCAACATTAAAGGCCGAGATTGCTAATCTCCATGCCCAATTGAAATCAGCTTCCACCAAATTGTCAACTGCCACTGATTCCAATGTTGTCTCCTCCTCTGTCCCACTTGATCGTCCCCCTAATCAAGTTTCCAATGTTTCTGTGCCTACTTATAGTGCTGTTGCTGCCCGTGCTGGTCCCGAGCCAGTTACTAAAAAAAGAAAACTTGCTGCTAGCCGTACGTTCCAGCCGGTGGACCCCTCTGCTCCTCGTGGGTTTGAGTACTTGTACTTGAACCGTACTCGTAAACTTTCTCGTGCTGAAATTAGACGTAACCTGCGTCTGATTGGTTTTGATCTCTCTCGTGTCCTTGACATCTGCTTCCCTGGACCCAAGGTCATTGGTTTACTGGTCCATGTACAATACAAAGAAGAGGTGGTTTCTCTTCTGTCTGCTGCCAAGGTTCCGTTGGTTGACGGTTTTGATCCTCTGGATCCTGTCAACTTGGCGGATCCTGAGCTCCAGCATCTTTCGTTGGCTGACAAGGCTAATGAATGTGCTGAGCTCCAGTTCACTCGCTGCTCCCGTGCTCTCTCTCGTCTTGGTGCTGGCCGTGCTCACCTGGTGGGTCCCATAGGTAAGTACTTTTCATCCAAGGGTTGGATCGATGAAGACTCTTTGAGTCAGATTTTGTCCTCCCTTCCCTCTCCTCCTTCTGCTTCTCGTGGTCGATATCCGGGCGCTGCTTTCCGTGGTGACACGGTTATGTCAGATGCTTTGGTCTCTGATGCCGCTAGTGCTGGATCACACTCATTATGAGTGAGGTCCAACACCTTTCTATAAGCCTTTGGAACGCGAATGGTCTTCGGACCACGACCGTCCATGAGGTCTTGTCTCATTGTCTCTCCTCTACTCTCCTTTTCATCACCGAGACTTGGCTTCTTTCCCCTTCACTCCTTCCTACAGACTGGATGCAGTATCATGTGTATGGTGTTCCTGTACCTTCGGCCAACCGTGGTTCGATGGGTGTTACTGCTCTGGTCTCTCCTTCTTGTCCCTTTCCTGTTTCTCAACTTCCTTCACCGAATCGGTATACCCTTTCGTTGAAGGTCGGACCGTATCGCATTCATTGTTTGTATGTCCCTCCTCCTCTTTCTACCTCTGAATTTATGAATGTACTTTCCTCCATTCCTTCTCTTCCCAATACTTTTATTTGTGGCGACTTTAATGCTCGTCTTGGCGACCTCACTGGTGATGCATTGGTCTCTCCTCGTGGTGCTGCTATGGCTCGCTGGCTTGCTGATCGCTCACTTACCGTTCTGAACGGCCCACTGGCTCATGGTATTCCTACCTGGGTCGGGTTTCGTGATGATCGAGAGATGAGTAGCATCATTGACATGTTTTTAACAAATGCGTCATTGCTGTCTCCTCGCCTTGACATCGCGTCTGACTTGTCTCTTGGTTCTGACCATCGTCTGCTTACGCTATCATTCTCGTTTGCTCAGTCAAGTGCCTCTGAGTTGTCATCTGATACACCTGATACCACCACTCATCCTCGTAGACTATGGAACTTGTCTCGCCTTGGTGAACCTGATCCATGTCAACTGTATCAAGATACCTTTCGTTCGTCCTCTGCTCCTTTGCTCTCTCAACTGAAGAGGTTGGTTCAACACCCTCCTTCTTCACGTCCGCCTATTGACGACCTCAACGCGTCGCTCAACTCAATCATCTACCGCTCTCTTGACTCTTCTGTCGGTGATCGTCCTCCTCGTCCATCCCATTGGAAAAAGTATTGGACGCAACAACTACAAGATGCTGCTGACTACCGCAACCGGTGCTACCGTAGATGGCGTCGTGCCTTTGGCATCGACAAAGTCTATTGGTGGCATCAACACCAACAAGCAAATACCTCTTTCCGTCAAGCTGTCATCGATGCCAAACGCCTCTCTTGGCAAGCATTTTGCAAGTCTCTTGAGTCTGACTTTACTAAAGCCATCTCCAAAGTAAAGCAGCTCAAACGCCGTCATCTCACATCATCCCCATTCTCTCATCCTGATGGTCCGGCCACGGCAGTGGAAGTAATGGCTCGTCACTTGGCTTCTGTCTATGATGGTCTCTTGCTTCCATCTGTCCGTCCGCCTGCTCCTCCTGATCCGTCCTCTCTTGGTTTGCCCTTTGGTCCTCCTGGTTCG
>NW_027137834.1:818595-824732 GCF_000149305.1 Rhizopus delemar RA 99-880
CAGATCTTGCTAATATCGATAATGAAGCAGTCATCGAAAGTCGATTTCGCGCTGGCTTACTAAAAGAAATCAAATTATTTTGTATACAATGCAGCTCAAGAACTTTCCAAGACTGGATCAATCATGCTGATGGATGGTGGAATGCACATAGGCCACGAAAGATTGCCATGGTGGACAATCCTTTCATACCTAGAAATGTTAACAATGCACTCATCTATCATGACGACAACACACAGTATTATCGCCACTCTGCCAATAATCACAACATTGAATTAATAGATACTGAGGAACGACCGATTCAATATGTCCCTGTAACTGATCTGCGTACCAATGTAAACTACGAGCACTTGAACAATGCACCAAATGTTGTAACTGGTTCCCATCAGTTGTCAACTATGGACATTGTAGGTAGGCACGGTAGTATACCAGTACGACAACATCATTATACTAGGACAAATGAAGGTCAGACTGTGTATCAAAATTCAACTGAAGACCTAGTTAATCTTATACAACAAACTATTCGAGATGAATTAAACATACCACCCAAATTGCCTTATTCAAATCGAAATTACCAGCGCAATAACAGACCAAGTTATAACAATAGTAGAAATAATATGTATCCATATTATAATAATTACGGTCAATATAATCAAGATAACCGAAGAAATGATCAGTATCAGCATAATCAACCCCAGTCAAGAAGAGATTATTACCAAAATAGCCAATCCTACTCAACACCTCAACAACCTCCACCTCATGCATCTCAATCTAGCCCGTCACCTCAATCACAATCTCTCTCACAGCCGTCAAAAAACTAAATGGGTCGGTTGCTTTTAATCAAAGAAATGGTCAATCGAACACCCAGCAAAACAATAAACCCATTAATCAACAAAATAAACAACATCCTCTTAACGTTATCTTAAACCATAATGAACATGATGATAACGCACAATATAAAGATCTTTACACTGCAGTTAGACCTGAACGTCCGCCTGAAGTACTAAAAGCAACTCCATATCCTAAAACAAAAGCTCCTAGAATTAAAAGAAAACAACCAGAACCTGCCACAACAAGAAGGATAACAACAAGAAGTCATCTAGAAGAAATACCTATAACAACAAACCCCATCATAATCCCTCAGGACACTGCAATGGAAACAGATGCATCAGTAAAAACTACTACACAAGAAAAACAAAAGAAACCTAGAATAAAAAGAACACCACCCAAAATCGATTACCAAATTGGAAAGGATGTATTAGACCAAAAAGCAAATATATCCGTAAGAGATCTCATAACTGTTAGTCCTGCCATGCGAAGACAACTAGTAGGCGAATGTAGACCCAGTCAATCAATAAAATCAAATCCAAATGATCAAACAATGGCACTTATAGAAGACGATGATATGGATACGACAGCCGTATATTCTCAAGTTTCTATAGCGAACAAACCAATAAGAGCCTTAATCGATTGTGGAGCAGCCAAAACATGCATATCAAAGATATTAGCAGATGAACTTGGACTAAAAATAGATGCCTCATCAGAAAGCGTGTTCACCCTTGGAAATGGAACCAAACAACCTGCTCTTGGTGTAATCTATGATGTACCAGTAGAAGTAAAAAGAAACATGATCATACCTTGTACCATCGAAGTACTTCCTATCTGTCCCAATCAGCTCATCATTGGAAACAACTGGTTAAGTAGAGCCAAAGCAAAAATTGATTTCAGCAATTCTTCACTAAAAGTCACCTATAAAGAAAATAAAGCTGAAATGAAAATAACCTATTTACAAAAAGACAAACCGAAAGTAACCAGTTATAAAGAAACGTACCAACAGCCAAAAAGCTTTACAAATTTTAAGAAACATGTGCATTTTGAAGAAAGCACATCTGAAGAAGAGGATGAAGCCGACATTGAATCTGAAAGCTTTAGTAATGAAGAATCTTCCAGTGAAGACCAATCAAACTCTGAAGAAGAAGAACATAAACCAGAAACCCCACTTTTTGTACTAGAAAAGAATAAAACAGAAGAAGTATCAGCAATCGAAAAAGATGATAAGCACATTATCACAGCTTCAACAGATGGCCTAAGAATACAAGCTAATTCGTCAAAAAGAATAACTCTCAAAAAGCCAAGAAACCAATATAAAAATATTTTTTTTAACTTCGAAACAACGAATCCAAAGCTTTTACATGCTCTCGGATACTTTGACACATGTATCAACTTTATAGTCAACAAAAGAAATGTCGAAATCAGAATATACAATCGATCCAAAAAAGACATATTCATAGAACCTTATGAAGAAATCGGAATATTAGAAAAATTCAATACGAAAAATGACTCAATAGTTAAAGCTTATACACTTGATAGAAGACCACAGTTAAATGTTACGGATAAACATCAAATGGTCGAACCTCTAGAAAAGCATTTATTTTCCAAATTAGAAGTTGGAGAAGTTGACAAGAAAATAATTATTGAATTAAGAAGGCTACTCAACAAATACAAAGAAATTTTTGATTGGGAAAACGACGCCATTGGACACACAAAGTTGTTGAAACATAAAATAATCATCGAAGATAATGCCCATCCAATTAGTCATCGCCCATACAGAATTAATCCTATAGAGGCAGAATATCTCCAAAAAGAACTAGATAAATACTGTAAACTTGGTGTTATAGCTCCTTCAAACAGTCCTTGGGCAGCTCCAGTAATATTAGTAAAGAAGAAAAATGGAGATTATCGTATGGTGATTGATTACAGAAAGTTAAACGCCATAACAAAAAAAGATGCATACCCTCTACCTCGTATTGATGATTTACTTGATACACTTGGAAAAGCCAAAATATTCTCAGCTCTAGACATGCGAGCAGGTTTTCATCAAGTTCCCTTAGAACAAGATAGTAAAGAACTTACAGCTTTTACAACTAAGTTTGGCACATATCACTATAATACATTACCGATGGGATTAGTGAATTCACCAGCAACTTTCCAAAGATTAATTGATCTATGCTTCCGCCCTCTTATCAACAAATGCTTAGTAGCTTATATAGATGACCTCAACGTATATTCACTCAATCATCATCAGCATCTAAATCATCTAGAGCAAGTTTTTCAATGTATTCTAGCTGCAAACCTAAAACTTAACCCAGAGAAATGCTTCTTTTTCAAAGATCATCTGAAGTTCTTAGGGTACATGGTAACAAAAGATGGAATACAAACTGACCCAAGCAAAATTGAAAAGATTGTTAATTATCCTATACCAAAATCTATCACTCAAGTACGAGCCTTTTTGGGACTAGCTTCATATTACAGAAGATTCATTAAGAACTTTGCCGCTATAGCACGTCCATTACATGATCAAACTAAAACCTCTAAAAACATTCCATGGACACAAAAGACTACTGATTCATTTGAAAAACTAAAGCAACTACTAACAACTGCACCTGTTTTAGCAAGGCCCGATTTCAATAAACCCTTTTTACTCGTAACCGATGCATCAAAATCCGGTTTAGGCTGTATCTTGACACAGTTAGACGAGAATGGACATGAACATCCTATTGTATTTGCAAGTAGAGCACTCAAGGCAAATGAAGCAAATTATGCTGCAACCAAACTGGAATGTTTAGCCGTAATATGGGCAGTAAAGCAATTTAGACCCTATTTACTTGGACAAAAATTTACTATTATTACGGATCATTCTGCATTAAATGGATTACTTAAAGCAAGCAACCCAACAGGAATTATTGCAAGATGGATAACAATCCTAACCGAATACGAATTCGAGATCAAATACCGTCCGGGAAGAGTCAATGAAAGCGCTGACTTCTTATCAAGATTGGGATATTAGAAGTACCAAACTAGTATTTAAAAAAAAAAAAAAAAAAAAAAAGATGAAAAAAAAATTACAGCAACAACAACAATACACACACAAGAATTACAAACCACAAAACTATTCATCGCAACACATATCACATTAAACAATAAGCAACAACTCGAAACAAATCAATACACAAGATCCATAATCATTGTGTCCCCAGAAATAGAAATCTAGTATCACTAAACCTGAAGTTACAAACCCTGTGTCCCCAGAAACGGAAATTAAATATGGAAACAGAAAAAATTCAACAACTAAAACATTATTTGCTCACGCTCAAAATGCCTGATCAAATATCAGATAAAATGCAAAAATACATCAAAAAAGAATCCAAGAATTATACCATCTTTCAAGGTGTACTCTTTAGATACAACACAACAAATGGCGTAATAAGAAAAGTTCTCAATAAGAACGAAGCTCAGGAAATAATTGAAGCTTATCATCAACACCCACTTGGAGGTCACCTTGCCTATAATAATACATTACACAAAGTCGCATCTCGTTTCTACTGGGATGGAATGAATCAGCAAATATTAGAATACGTACAAAAATGTAACAGATGTCAGATGTACGGCAGTAAATCCTTGAATGAAGAACTGTATCCAGTTCCCATATCAACAAAACCATTTGATCGTATTGCTCTTGATGTTAAACATGTACAAGCCTCAAGATCTGGCTACAGATATATAATCGCAGCAATCGATTACTTGACTAAATATGTAGAAGCTAAGCCAATGAGATTCCAGACAGCATCAGAAATAGCCATTTTTCTCTACGAAGAAGTTATATGCCGCCATGGATGTCCTACGATTATAGTCTCAGATAATGGAAAGCCCTTTTTGAGCGATTTAATACGAAAAGTCTGTCAAAATTATTCAATTATACACAAGACTACAACTCCATATAATCCCCAGAGCAATGGTCTCATAGAAAGATTTAATCGAACTCTAGGCCAAATACTACAAAAGCGATCAGAAGAGGAAAAGAAAGACTGGGATCTATACTTACCAGCAGCATTATTTGCTTACAGATCCATCAAACAGGCTACAACCAAACAAAGCCCATTCTTCTTAACATATGGCTATGAGCCAAGGACACCTTTTGACATGGAACATCATTTATATGATAAAAAATCACCTAAATTTGAAGCAACCTTGTATCACCGAACTTCTCATCAAATACACAATCTTAATCGTATTAGAGAACAAGCCGCAGCAGCCATAAAAACCACACAAGCAGCACAACGCAAAGCAATTGAAAATAAAATCCTAGATCAACGAAAAGAATTAAAGCCCCCATTCAAACTTGGAGAATTAGTTCTATTATATAAGGACTATTTATCTACCTCTTGGTCAGGCAAACTACAGGATAAATGGGAAGGACCTTTTATCATACACCAAATACTTGGAAAAGGCACTTACCACATTAAAAATATGGATGTACAAGATACCCAAATTAGGAGAGTTCATGGAAACCGTCTCAAGTCATACACAATGCCTAATGTTAGTTGGAGAACGGACCACTTGCGAAACGTTACAAGCACTATGGATGTTGAAACAAATGAACTACTTCAGTAAACTAAACATCTTATGATAATCAAAAAAAAAGGGAAAACGACACAAAACACAAAAAAAAAAAACATATATATACCCTATCAATATCCATTATTTTCAAACTTATCAAATCAAAAATATATACAGTAGCGGACAAAACTGGTGCACAAAACTTTTTTTCAGCTATAAGCTACCATTACTTGCTCATTACAGTTGCAATATCTATGAAACTATATCAGATGGAAGGCGTACTAAATGTTGCAAATTGTGCAAAGTTTAATCATTGCATTGCCAAAAATGAGGGAGAACCAAGCCTTTATTTATAAGAATAGATATTTTTAAAAAAAACCATAAAAGTGATTAAAACCTAAAAGTTCGTATAATTGCCTCGTCTTTTGATAACAGCAGCAATTCGTTTTGGCATGCTTTCATAGTATGGCTGCATATCACTTTCAGTAAAAGAGTTCCAATCTTTATCGATTCTTTTCCAGAGATCGTCCATGCTTCTTGGTGTGGTATCGTATTGAGACAGCTTTGACTTTAACTGTCGCCAAACATATTCAATAGAATTTAGATCGGGACTGTGTGGCGGCCAATCTTTTAATACCGATATCCCATTATCAGATAACCAGTTAGTGGTATGCCTTGACTTGTGCTTTGGGTCATTGTCATTGTGAAACAAACATCACAATGTTTCAAACCATAATATGCTA
>NW_027137834.1:826143-949818 GCF_000149305.1 Rhizopus delemar RA 99-880
TCCTTCGGAAGTTTGACATTTTGTTACACCGTGATGCCACCACTCAATCCTCATAGATTAAGGAAATTGTTTTGGCCCTTAGAGAGACCTGATCCATGTCCAAAATGAATCCAGGATACCTTTTGGTTCGGTCCTTCTGGTTCCTTTTGCTCTCTCAACTGAAAGAGGGTTGGGTCAACCACCTGCATTCTTTCACGTCCGCCCTATTGACGACCTCAAACGCGTCGCTCAACAGCCATCATCTACGGGCTCTCTTGACTCTTCTGTCGGTGATCGTCCTCCTCGTCCCATCCCATTGGAAAAAAGTATTGGACGCAACAACTACAAGATGCTGCTGAATAGCGCAACACGATGCTACCGTAGATGGCGTCGTGCCTTTGGCATAGACAAAGTCTATTGGTGGCATCAACATCAACAAGCAAATGTTTCCTTTCGTCAAGCTGTCATCGATGCCAAACGTCTCTCTTGGCAAACGTTTTGCAAGTCTCTTGAGTCTGATTTTTCCAAGGCAACTGCCAAGGTCAAGCAACTCAAACGTCGTCATCAAACATCCGCTTCATTCACTCATCCTGATGGTCCGGCCACGGCAGTGGAAGTAATGGCTCGTCACTTGGCTTCTGTCTATGATGGTCACTTGCTTCCATCTGTCCGTCCGCCTGCTCCTCCTGATCCGTCCTCTCTTGGTTTGCCCTTTGGTCCTCCTGGTTCGTCTCCTTTGGTTGTCTCCCCTGGTGCTGCTGCTCATACTCCTTCGTCTACTACCCATTCCACTCATTCTAATACCTCAATATTCTCGCCTGCAACATTGGCTCTACTTATCGGTCAACTGCCTATGCGCAAAGCTCCTGGTGCTGATCACATCAAGGCCGAGATGCTCAAGCCGATCAGTACTGACTTGTCATTCCTTCTCTCGTGGTTCTTCAGTTTATGCTGGCAATGGTCCTACGTTCCTTCTCTCTGGCGACACGCTCAAGTATATCCTATCTTCAAGAAAGGTGATTCATCACTTCCCTCAAACTACCGTCCAATCTCACTTACATCTGTATTCCGCAAACTACTTGAGCTGTCGCTATCTCCATGGTTATCCTCTGTCTCTCCTCCTCTTGATCTCGCTCAAGGTGGTTTCCGTCCTCGTCGGTCTGCTCTGGATCAGGCTCTGTGCCTGCATGAACTAATACAATCGTATTACCGTCGTTCTCATCGGTTCCCTGTGGTGGCATTCCTGGATATCAAGTCGGCCTACGATACCGTCGACCGGCGTGTTATCTGGGATGCTCTCTCTCGCTCTGGTGCTGGTTCGTCTCCTTGTTTGCCTCTCTTGGTTCATCTGTTTGATGATGTCTCGGTGTCTGTTCTGGTGTCTAATCACTCATCCGCTCCTTTTTCTCCTGTCACCGGTGTCTTGCAAGGTTCTGTTCTCAGTCCTCACTTGTACTCGGTGTACATCAACACTCTTCCTGCTCTCCTTCGTCAAGTTGCTGCTCCTGCTACTCATTTGGTTCCTTCTTCTGGTTCTGCTGATGCTGGTATGGTCCCAGTCAACTCTCTCCTCTTTGCTGACGATGTCGCAGTCATTGGCTCGGCAAAGTCAGTAAGAGAGATGCTCAAGCTCTGTGAGGATCACTCCTTGTCCCTTGGTTATCGATGGAATCCTCTAAAGTGTGCGGTGCTCAACCACCCCACTTCCTCGTCATCACCTTCTGGTTCAACCCAACTAAGCCTTTATGGTACATCTCTTCCTTTGGTCGACAAGTTTATCTACCTTGGTATGCCGTTTGTCAAGACTGGTCTCTCTGCTGCTTCGGTGCTCTCTCTTCGTTCTCCTGGTGTTCTAAAGCTCATGTCCATCCTCAACTTGATAGGTGTCAACCGTCAAGGTTTCTCATTGTTGCTCTGTTCCCGGATCTATGCTACTTTTGTCCGTCCTAAATTCGAATATGGCCTCGCTATTTCCAAGTTTACCACTGCTCAAGTAAAAGAAATTGAACGTCTTCAAGATCGCTGCCTTCGTATGATGGTTGGTGGCCATGCCACCTCCTCTACATCAGTTATCAAGCATGTCACCACTTTGCCATCTATGCATCACCGCATAGATGTGCTCACAACTCGCTTCTGCCTTCGTGCTCGCTCTCTGCCTCGCTCGTGTCTCCTGTCGCTGATGGTCTCCTCGGTGCCTGCCTGTCGTCTAACCATCCATTTGCAAAACAATCCGCTCTTCCTGGCTTTGCCTTCTCCTGCTCCGTCCTCCGATACTCGGCTCAAGACCTTCTTCCGCCAGTATCGTGAGCGTCAACTCACATCTCTTCTCACCTCCACTACCCAGGTTCTCTTACGCGCATGTCGCCCTGCTCTGGTGGTTGATCCCGTTCTTTATGTTCCTGCTACTCGTGCAGAACGTTCTCTCTTGGTTCGTTGGCGTCTAGGTTGGCTGCCTGGTAAGCCTGAAGACTGTCCTTGTGGCCGTGATCGTCGCTCTCGCCGTCACTTTCTTGAATGTGATTTGATCCCGTCTTTCCTCTGGTCTGACCTTCCTCGCTGTCCTCCTGGGTCCTATCCCATTGACTTTGCTCTCTCTTCGCTGCCCCTTGGTCGCTCAGCTCGCTGTCCTCCTTGGTGGTCCTCTCTCTTATTGATGCTCTGGTACATCCAACGTCTCTGTCGTCCAAATGGGTATTATCCTATTGACTCTTCTCCTGGTGCCTTATGGTATTCTCGTTCTGCTCGTCGCTCTGACTGAAACCCTTCTTTGTCTGTCTCCTACTGATCCCCCACGGAAGTAAAGCCATCAAAGTTCCTTACCGTTGGGTTGTGACAGTAGGTCAGCTAAGTTGTGGAAGTAGGCAGCATATCTCACCTTTTTTCTTTATCTTTTTTTTGGAGTTTTTCTGTTTCTCAGGCTCCTTTTTTTGTATCTATTATCTTTTTTTGTACTTGAAGATGCAATAATGATTTATTAATCGCCTGCAATATATCTTCTTTTAAATAAAACAAAATCTTTAACCTGAGCTAAGCGACCAACCTCTTTCGCTCTTCCGACCGTTACACAAGGTATAGGACGCGTAATCAACTTTGAACTCAAATATCTCACCCAATACGATACATCCATCAACCGTCTTAACACCAAAAAATTCGCTAATTTTTTCTCTACAACATATATTTTTTTCAAGTTCGTAACTCCTTTTTTTGCAATTTTCGACATCTCCCATGTCCCAACATTTCACCCCTACTAATTCGCAGATGTCGACAAATGCCCAAGCGAATGTCGACATGCAAAGCTCAAATAACTTGGAAAACACTATTCAGTATTTATTAAATACTGTACAAACGCTGCAAAACCGTGTTACATCACACGACGACATCTTGGCCGAACTCCATGCATTGCGATCTGAAAACACATCTCTCAAAGCAGAGATTGCGAATCTGAAGGCGCAATTGACTTCTTCTGACAATCTTGTTACTGCACCTGTTTCTTCTGTTTCGTCTCTTCCTGCTGCTCTTCCTACTGCTTCTGAACAAGTTCCAACTGCTGTGGTTCCCACTTATAGTGTCATTGCCGCTCGTAACGCTTCGAAACCTGCCTCCAAAAAGCGCAAGCTTGCTGCAAGTCGTACTTTTCAGCCTGTTGATCCTTCTGCTCCTCGTGGATTCGAGTACTTGTACTTGAATCGCAATCGAAAACTTACCCGTGCTGAAATCAGACGTAACCTGCGTCTGCTTGGTCTTGATCTCTCCCGTGTCCTTGACATCTGCTTCCCTGGCCCAAAGGTTATTGGTCTTCTTATCCATGTTCTATACAAAGAAGAGGTGATTTCTCTTCTCTCTGCTGCTAAGGTTCGGTTAATTGTACCTTTGATGCCGTCGGACGTTAAAATTTCCAATTTCCTTATTTGGAAATCAACAATTTTCTGAATATGAATCAGCTCGTCAACAAAATACAGTCGAATTATGCAAGTCGCTGTCCGGAATGGCTAGAGTGTCTACTTCCGACGGAAGAGGTCGCCTGTTCGAAACATGTAATCGGTATTTTTGTTCCGATGCTGCAGGCGTGTCTATGTGGGAGCTATTTTTTTTTTGAATTGATTCCTTTGTGCATTCTTTTTTTTGTATAGGCTTTTCTTTTATTTAACTGATTATAGTAATGCTTTTGGATATTTTTTGTCGAAGTATATTAACAATGCTTGCTCTCTGTACGTAACATTATTGAGGACATTTTTATTGAGCTTTGTTTAATTTTTTTTTATTGTTATTATTATTCTGCAGCAAGCTCAGTTAACCATGCTGGATTACGCTGAGCTCGATCAAAGCTAACATTTTTAAGACAATCAATTATACCACCAAAGATATCGTTGTGGTGCTTTCTTCGCCAAATAAATTCGATAAGCAACCAAGGTACCATCTTCTTTGTTCTAAGGGCAGGAGTTACATTAATTTTTATTCCATTCCAAGTTCCTGAAAAGATTTTATTAACTAGACCTATAAACACTTCTACACTCCAATTTTAAGCTTACCCTCGATGGTGTTGGTATGGACATCACCGTCACTAAATGTCACACTGTGAATTGACAGTTCGATGTACCAAGTTCATTCCAAGGTTTACCATATTTTCATATGCTCTCCAACAATCTGTATGTACTATGGAACCATCGGCAACATAATTTCGAATGATTGTATCCATCGTTTCAGTGTTTCTATTATTTACTACCACAAGAAAACACTTTCGTTCAGGTGTTTTTTCAACACCACCTACCACCCAAACACCCTCCACACGATGTCCTCGATGATATTTTCTTTTACCAAACTTTGATTCATCGATTTCTACCACGATTGGATTTCCATCCACATCATAACCTCCGATTTTGCAGTCGTTCTGCTGTAAATCTTCTTGTAAAACTTGGTACCAATCTTTTAAAGTTTCTCGTACTGCCTTTGGTGAACATCCAACCATGGTAGAAATTGTCATTCGTCGTACTTTCAAGCTTCAAAAGTAAAGAATGGAGAGCGCATCATAGGCTGGTAAGCTGCGATTACTAAAAAAGGAAGCATTTCGTACAGCAACTTGACGTCCATTGCAGCATTTCTCACCAGTTTCCTGATTAACTATGATTCCATTGCATCTCCAACGTGGAACACTTCCTGTTTGCTCCAAATACATGACGCTTCCTTCATCACCATTACAACGGTACACTGTGTTGCTTCCATAATAGATTCCGTTGTTAATAAAAAACCTAATTTATAAAAAAAAAAAAGAGTTATTAATATTGTATACAAGTGTGCTTTGTTATACTTTTATACTTACTGCATGCACGCTTCTTCAGTTCCAAAAGTTAAAAAAAAAGTTCTGGTTGCCATAATGGGAACATTTTGACCTCTGCTCCAATTATCCGGCAAAAGATTACTATTATGTGCCTCATCGTCAACTTCGAAAGCTTCTATTTCCAATAACTCTTCGTTATCATCATTATTGATAGAAATAACTGCTACATCCAAATCTGAAGTTTGTTCGGTTTCTAAATGCATTTCTTCTACTTCATCATCAGAATCAACGATAACAATAGGGCTGTTGGGGGAAGTAACAGGTCTTTGACGATGAATACCAGCAGGATTGGTGTAGTTTGCGGTAGAGATATTGATAAAAGACATGATATACTAACTTTAATTTGAAAGATGTAAAAAGGGAAGAAAAAAAAAGGGGAAAAAAAACAGGGGGGAAACGCGAAATAAAAAAAAATTTATTTAAAATAGTTAAGTCACAAAAAGCAAAAACTCAGACATAAAAAAGGACTGCTAAAACTTTCAGAAAAAAATGACACACACAAGGGTCGAACATGCGACCCTCTACATACAAAGACGACACCCTATCCATTCTGGACAACGACATGCATCATTTTATGATATTCTACCGATTGTGTCACTCATATTCCGAAAATTATCGATTTCCAAATAAGGAAATTGGAAATTTTAAAGTCCGACGGCATCAAAGGTACAACCATCCTAAAGCAGTGCTTTGAGCGTATGATTCGTGAGGTGGCAATGGATTCGAATACAGCTCAACAGTCTGCTGAAACTGAAAACTGGTTTACCCGCGGTGTTGATGGCAATTCGCCTTCTGTGTCAGCTCGAATTGCAGCTAGAGATGCTCGCCGTTTTGAAGCATGGGTAGAATGTCGTCGTGCCCGCGATGCTAGGGAATTGTTAGAAGAAGAAGCGATACTATCGGACAATGACAGCATTATTGGTGGCCCAGATGGCGAGGTCATGCAGGATCATATTCTTGAAGCACGAAGCAGTTTGGGTCAGTCTGGCATTCAAGGTTCTATTGCTGCAGATAATGGTGAAGCAGGAGTCCCCAGCCCAGCAGCTATTCGTTCGATCGGTAGGCCTAGAAGTGAACGTCGATCAGTAGGCAGACCAAGAGCTGTTGCACCTTCTGTCAGTAATCACCCTGGTAGTGGCAGGCGTTCAGTTGGTAGACCAAGAGCTGGAAATCGATCTGTAGGAAGGCCTCGACGTGGTTGAAGTCTAAGCGATCGTTTCTCTAATCATTAAAGAACCAATGTATAGCTTTTATTGAATTAAATATGGTTTAAATTTTATGTTATTTTTCTTTAATATGGTGACTTTTTATGATAATCTTCTAGCTTTTATGCTTTGAAACAAATAAAACTTTATAAGTGAACACAATACTTAACATGGGTATGTCCTTTTTTTGTATGTGCATATTCAATACGCATCAACAAGCTTTGTATTGGAATTATAATGTTATAAAGAAAAATCCCACTTTGTATATTGAACAACTAAAACTGACGGTCTACTATGTTGATAAGGTAAAGCTGTGACTTATTCCCCAAGCGTTCCTACATTATACTTTACATCTTTAAAAGCTTGACTGTTTAAGAATAATAATGCTTCAACGACACGGTGATGATATATTAGCGAGTATGTTTCTCAATAGAGCTCTGTATTCTTCATGTTTTGACAGGACAATAGGATACTGTCTTATGGCACCGGGTTAAATGTTCACAGGTTGGGTTAAATAAGAGTTGATTATGATAATTAGTAACTACGTTTAATAATATGTCTCTGTTCATACATAAGTAGTTGGTTAATAAGATTAGTATATATAATTGTTCCTCTGCGTGTCAAATTATATCGGTGGTAGCTATCTTTAGTTATCTAATCTCAGATGTCGTATTTACCCCATTAAATACTTATTATTCGTATGAGATTACTCAAATCTTATATAAAAATAACAAGTACTGGATACATAATATTATATATTACATATTCTCTAAGACTCATTTACAATATTAACCATATACAATATTTATATTATTCAAGTTCAATACTAAAATTGACCTTGAACTCACTTCGGTCCCTGAATAATTTTATTTCCTATATAGGCTGAAGGAAAAGATACGATGCAAGGAGATTCCGGGCCGGGTATTTGTCCTACCTAGATGCCAAATATAGCAATCGATGCAAATAATTTTTCCGCATCGAATGGTGCTACTTTCGAGGCAGTCACGTTTAAACTCAGAGAGATATGGCGCTTGCAACACGAAAAAACCTCTTTTGAGCTGACCCCACAAAAACGATGCGGAGGGATTACTCTACCAATATTTGTACAACATCAGCAAGCAGTACCGCAATCGATGCAAATAATTTTTTCCAATCCAATGGCGGTACTCATAGATCTCTCACTGTAACACACAAGGAGGTACAGGCTTTTAAAGACGAAAAAACCCCCTGGTCGGACGGACATTATGCTACCAGAAAGGATTACAAGCCGAATTCTTGTCCTACCAATATGACAAGCTTATCCATAGGTAGAAACAGTGTTTCCGCATTTAATGATGGTATTTACAAGGTGATCACATCGAAACTCAGCTTGGTATCCGTCTTAAAGCATGAAAAAAGTGCTTTTGCTGATGGACAAGAAATTGTACAAGTAGACTGCAATCTGAATATTGTTTCTAGTTACACTTAAGATATTCCGAGAATCTCAGATGATATTTCTGCATTGATTGCTGATAAACTTTAAGCACTAAATTCCTTTTACAAAAGATAATTACGAAGCAAGCAAAAAGGAGCATCAATAAATCTTTGGGGCAATTGTACAAAGCCTCTCTTTTTGGCCTGAGCACTATCACTCCTTTCTGTGTGTTTTACAACAATATCAGCCATACCGCCTTTTCTAAAGCGAGGTTCATAATAGGTATACAATGAAAAGCTGCTGTTGGTTGCTAGTAAAAAGCTTATTATACTGTAATGTTTAAGAATTCACCGAACTATTGGTTCTATAATGCGAAAATGGACAAGAACTTTTTTTAGGTAAATAAGATTACGACAGTGACAAATTAAGCTAACAAACTTCATTTGCACATTTTTAAATATGAGACGGGTGAAATATCAAAACTGGTACTATGTGCTATAATCTGCAAATAGAAGAACATAGGGTGGATTAGAATAGTGAAACCATCCATAATAGCATGCATATGTAACCACAAGGCGCAGGTATATAATGAATCGTAACTTCGAGTACCAATTTCCGAGTTGTAACCACGAGTGTTAATTTCCGAGTTGTAACCACGAGTGCTAATTTCCGAGTTGTAACCATGTGCATATTTGAGTATGTGATATGTGAAACAACGTGTTTAATTGCATTTCAAATATCTATATAAAGAGACATGCCTTTTTTCTTTTTTTCTTCTTTATTTTATCTACTTAACATGCTTCGTCTCAACTCATCTGCTTCTGTCCATTCAAACAACGGTGCCACTCCTCGTAGGGGCGGTCGAGTATCTGGTCAAGTAGTTTCAAGCTACAGGTCTTATCTTCCTCCTGCTGGTGACCGTGTCCTTGAAGCGCAAATAATTGTTAGTCCCGAAAGAGCATGGGAGTAAGTTAATTATAATCAAAAATGTTACATTGCGATAGTGGGATTTATTTTCTTACTGACCCTTTACCTTTTTTTTGCAGTCATCTTTTATCCGCAAACAACGCCTTTCATAGAACCAATGTATGTGGCATTGATGGCTGTCGAAAAGTTTGCACCCTAAGAAATCGTGTCGACAGCGGAAGACTTACGTACTATTGTGCTGGTGGTCTTGACATCGATGAAAATGGTAATACTGTTGGTCACCCTGGTAGAAAGTCTCGTGTCTGTACGTACAACTCGGTTTTTTACAATCGTAAATGCTTGACAAACTACACTCTTTCGGTGATGTATGATTATCTAAAAGACGCAAGCATCACCAACATTTGCAACTCCCATGGCATGAGCCGTCCTGCTGTGACTTCATTGGCAAATGATCTTCGATTAATGATGCTCAGTGACTACAATGCCCATAATCGACAAGAGGAGCATAAACTAGGCTCCAATGTAAGGTGTCACCATATACAAATAGATGAGTCTAAGTTTGGCAAGCGAAAAAACCATCGTGGTCATCGTGTAGAAGGCATCTGGGTCTTTGGTATGGTTGAGTGCTTGGTCCCCACCAATGAGGCAGATCGGTTTTACACCTACACTGATCATCGAACTGGCGATCAAGAGCTGAGACCTAGGTATGAAGCAGGACGCAAATTCTTTTGCACCGTCCCTAATCGGACAGCGGCAACACTCTTGCCCATCATTTATGATAACTGCCAGCGTGGGTCAACCATTAGATCTGATGGATGGAGAGCATATTCCGGTCTGCACCCTAGGGAAGAGCGTGATGAGAATACTGGCGAGATACTTGACAATGCAAGCGCTTACAATGACGGCAACTTCTTCTTTGCCAGGCATCAGGTTGTCAATCATTCCTTAGACTTTGCCACGGTAGATCAAGTACAAGGTAACCAAGGCTCATTTTCTGGTTTGCCCATATCGGGAAAGATTCATACCAACATGATTGAAAGTATGTGGGCTCCTTTAAAAGCGTTTATCAAGCCTCGTAACCGAACCAAAGAAAACTGCTACAAACGCATCTTGGAGTATCTTTGGCGAAGCGAGAATGCCGGTAATGTCAAGCAGTACTTTGAGCGCATGATCCGCGAAGTGGCAATGAACTCAGATCCAGCTGAACGGTCTGCAGAAACTGAGGATTGGCTTACGCGTGGTCTTGATGGTAACTCACCTTCAGTGTCAGCTCGAATTGCAGCTAGAGATGCTCGTCGTTTTGAAGCATGGGTAGAACGTCGTCGTGCCCGCGATGCTAGGGAATTATTAGAAGAAGAAGCTATACAAGCTAACGATAGCGGGGAGGAGCTAAATGACACGGCAGAAACATCCAGCTTTTTACTTCAATCAGAGCAGGGCAGTCCTTTGGTATCTAGAAATGGTCAAAACGAAGCCTTACCTGCACGTAGTAATCGTCTTGGTGGAAGGCCTCGAACCGGAAGCCGCCCTGTTGGTAGACCTAGAGGTGTTAACCGTGCTACCCGTGCTACCCGTAGAAATTTAGGCAACAGAGCCAGTAATTCATAAATTAATTATGTTTACAAATAGTTCTAATTAAATATGTACCTGCGGGTTCTATGTCTTAATTGTATCCCTTTCATGCTTAACAATAAAAATAAAATATCACTCTCAAAACACTAAAAAGAATGATTTGCTATAAACTTACACTCCTTCCAAGTCAAGTTCATACATACTGATGATAGGTATGCTGTAGTAGTGATGTCTATTAAAAGTATGCCAAATTTCAGTCCCTTTGTCTGAGTAAAAGGTGCTATTGAGCAGTAACCAATTAAAGTCGACATTGGCAGATATAAGATTCAATGCAAGATTGTAATTAAAATAAAACAAGATATAAGATAAGTTAAATAAGATTATGTATGTCGTATTTTTGTTATTACACTTAAATGTTGAGTGCAATTGATCAATATCTCCATTCTATATAATTTAAAACTATTTTTATAAAAGGCTACTGATATATATCCTTCAATATGCACAGCTAACTTTAGTAACTCATACTTTGTAGCTATGGTTCCTTGATTACTAAATTTATGAAGACGTCGTCTGATTTAATGGGCTCTCTCGTCTGTCTTCACTCAATAAAAAAATTCAAATAACTCATCAATTATCAAGTTTCAAGTTTTACTTTATTTTGAACTGCAATCGAGTACGCACCATCCCAAATATCACAACAATGATTAATTTCAGGTTAATGCATTCTTCTAGAGTATGCTTTATATTAATGATGGTTCTTTGTGTTGTAGTCGTAAGGTTAAAAAAAATAAAGCAAAAAAAAAAAAAAAAAAAAAAAAAAAAAAAAAAAAAACCATTAAAACCGGCACCAAAAATAAAAAAACGCACCAAAAAAAAACAGTACCAAAAAAAAACAGTAGTAGCAATATAAAATTAAAATCCTTCTTTATTGCAAATTTCTTTATATTGCAAAAAACCCCCGTTTTATGGATCAAAAGTTGGCATCTATTTATATTCTTTGTGAGCGTACCTATAAAGGATATAGGTTCGGTAACGATGTCGTGCTGAGACCCCAATGATTAAGCTAAAGCTGGTCGATGTTCTAATATATGCATTTGAAATTGACAAATAGAAATAATAACCAGTCAATTAACTTCGATCTAATTACTTTGTGGGTTGACAATTGATTAAACTCTCTAGGATGACAAATACTGATCTTATTGTTCTAAATTTGGAAAAGTGTAGAATTGTTTAATCATAATTTAATCTTTTGCGTATCTTTATTTATTATAATTCAGCTGGAGTCGTGTAGAAAATAACTATGCTTACAACACTTCGTTAAGTATGAACTAAAGTAATAATTTTTTTTCCTGTTGTTAGAAATCTAATCCAATGTCATGAGTTCTTCTGATCTCACATAGATGAAATAACGCTATTCAATCAGTGAGAAATCCACAGAATAAAAGATAATCTATCACAAACATAAAAAAGAACAAATGAAAAGTTTTCATAATCATAATTAGAATAACACTTGCTAAAGTATCTGAAGATTAGACGAACGCTTACAGTAGAAGATATCAAGCCATTCATTCAATAAGATATAAATATCTGACTTCAATTAGAATATTTTTAGTTTACATTAAACTGAAATATAAACCAGTCTCATGCAGGACTTACACTCTTTCCTTATTATTGTTCAGTCATTTTTTTCATTACATGACAACTGGGTATATGTTACGATTGTTATGTAAGATACTACGAAGGGCAATCTTTAATAGAATGAGCAATCAATGTAGAAATATCATCTGAGATTCTCAGAATACCTTAAGTGTAACTAGAAACAATATTCAGATTGCAGTCTACTTGTACAATTTCTGTTGTATAATGGTTTAAATAATAAAGGAAAAGGTAAAAACAAAGATCAAGAAACAGTTTGGGTACTTTTTGAGACTGATCTTTATTTCAGTTTAAGTTAAAGTAAAAATTATTCTAATTGAAGGTAGGTATTTATATCTTATTGAGTGAGTGGCTTGATATCTTCTATTGTTATCGTTCTTCTAATATTCAGGTACTTTAGCAAGTGTTATCTATAATTATGATTATGAAAACTTTTCATTTGTTCTTTTGTATGTCTGTCATAGATTATCTTTTATTCTGGGAATTCCTCACTGAATTGAATAACGTTATTTTACGCGTTATTTCAATTATGTGAAAGATTAGCAATATTCCTGACATTGGATTGGATTTGGTTATTTTAGTTGATACGTCTTCTTATCAAAGAACTCTCATGAATACAATACATATTCTAAAAGAACATGTTTAATTGGAATTGATTGTATGATCTTATTTAAATAAACTTATATTTTATTTTATTTTAATTATGATCTTGTATTAAGACTTATATTTATTAATGTCAACTACAATCAGTTACTGTTCTACAACAATTTCTTGTCCATCAGCAAAAGCACTTTTTTCATGCTTTAAGACGGATACCAAGCTGAGTTTCGATGTGATCACCTTGTAAATACCATCATTAAATGCGGAAACACTGTTTCTACCTATGGATAAGCTTGTCATATTGGTAGGACAAGAATTCGGCTTGTAATCCTTTCTGGTAGCATAATGTCCGTCCGACCAGGGGGTTTTTTCGTCTTTAAAAGCCTGTACCTCCTTGTGTGTTACAGTGAGAGATCTATGAGTACCGCCATTGGATTGGAAAAAATTATTTGCATCGATTGCGGTACTGCTTGCTGATGTTGTACAAATATTGGTAGAGTAATCCCTCCGCATCGTTTTTGTGGGGTCAGCTCAAAAGAGGTTTTTTCGTGTTGCAAGCGCCATATCTCTCTGAGTTTAAACGTGACTGCCTCGAAAGTAGCACCATTCGATGCGGAAAAATTATTTGCATCGATTGCTATATTTGGCATCTAGGTAGGACAAATACCCGGCCCGGAATCTCCTTGCATCGTATCTTTTACATAGTCCCAATAAATAAGTCATGATCTTTACTATTCATCATTTCTGTAAATGAATAGTAATGGATCAGGTACCTAGTCAACTTTGATCTGACTGGAGGCATTTCATATAAATATATCTTTCCTCTCAATGAAGACGGGACAACTCTCCCAGATCAGTTAAAGAACAATAAGATCTATAAAAACAACGAATTAAAAATTTTCATAATCGATTCAGTGATCATTCTTCAGTCAAACATGTCAATTATTGAATCTACGCTCATAGCTACTCATTTATCCGCCAACTGATAGAAGAATATAAAAAGTAGACTTTGTAATGATTTCTTTTTAACAATTAAGGTTGTCTTAAAGTTCAGTCTCAAAAAGTATTCTTTAGGTTTTACTGCTACCTTTAAATTACTTTACCAGAACATGACACACTTAACCAATGTAGCGTTTTAGTGGTTTGAAGCCCATAGCTCCTGAATACTATTGTGGCCTCTTCATACGTATCATTGTTCGTTGCAGAATCATCAAATGCATCGACAGTTGTGTATAGGTTTTAAATACGGGTAGTATCCGGTCCGCTATCACACCGTAACCACCGTTGACGGTGAGCCAGGTAATTTTTTCGTCTTTGAAGGCCTGTAGCTCGTCAGGTAATACAGTGACACCTTCAAAAATACCACCATTGAAAGCGGAAAAATTATTTGCATCATTTGAGATAACGGATGACTATGTGTAACAAATAACGGGCACGCAATCGCTCTTTTTTAGTCCGCCAAAGGTAGTTTTTTTCCGTTGTAATGCGATTCACGAGCTGAGTTTACGTGTAACGACCATAAAAGTTACACCATTCGATCCGGAAAATTCGGGCGCATTGATTGCTATATTTGGATCTCACGTAGTACAAATCCTGGCCCGGAATCCTTTTGCATCGTATCTTTTCCTTCAGCCTGAACAACAGCAAAAGGTGACGAAGCTGCTGTTCATCACTCATTCTTTCCTCTTCGTCAATGCTCATTCCATCTACCAGATTGCAAAATAGAATTCAATAAATAAAAACTTTCTTATATAAAATGCTTTGTTGACTAATAATATACCTTCACTTTCTGGTTCAGGAATTGCTGAAGAGTATTCAATGGTTTCCTCCTCGTGGTCATTAGTTTCATTTGCTCTTCTTGATTCTGTTTTTTTTTAACATTAGCACGGTTGTATTTCTGTTGGAAAATAAAAAAAAAAAAACCTCTGTTTCTAACTCTGTCGATAAGTACATGGCCTCTTACAGTTCTCTTTGCAAGCATTCTATATCCATTGGGGTGTTTGATGCATTCAGAACAGGTGCAAACAATTTTGGTAGCGTTGAAGTTGTTCATGTTGTTTATAGTTTTTAAATTTGGAAATAGCAAAAAAATAGGTAGAAAGAGAAAACGTGCCTGATAAAAAAAACATGTTAAATTTCAAAAAACAAAGTCGGTGCTTAAAGTAATTTTTTTTTTTCCCTGGCTTTGTTTCATGGAATACACTAGATGCTCAAGGTACAAAAGATAAAGAAGAAAGCTCAAGTTCTGGTCAAATGTAAGTTTATAAAAAAAAATAATAGCAACCAAGTCTAATGTTGGTTTCTTTTTTTTTCTTACATTAGGAATTCCTAATGGGACACATTCGGATGACGAACATGAACCTCATGAGCAAAGTTGTTCTTTCCAATACGATAAAACTATAAGAATAACAGACTTTATTGTTGCTTGTTACTGAAAAGTTATTTTTGGTAAAGAAAGTTGCCATTGCTCACATCTCTAATGGCTAATGGCTAATGGCAAATTACACCCATGTGCAAACATAAAGTAAGTAATGAACTAGTATAAGCTTAAAAAACATATATTCTTTTATATTACAGTGAGTTAAAAAACCGTTTCAGTAAAATTGAAACTCACACATTTATCCTTTTTTCAAAAAAGTATCTAGAGTACACGCGTTCTTTTCTATTATGTTATTATATCGCTTTTTTGCAACAAAGCAATGTACATCTCATCTTAATCTATGAAGTACATCTTGAGCAATGGCCATTTTAAAAAAAGGCAATGACTGAAACGGTTTTTTAACTAGGTAAAAAAATACTAATATATAGTATTTCCACCCTTAGCTTTTATTACAGCTTGAACTCTAGCCGGCATACTATCAATATATTTACAACAAACATCCCTATCAAATGTTTCCCACTCAATTTTGATTCTTTCCCATAGTTCATGGACACCTCTTGCTCTTTGCTCATATAGAGCTAATTTCAACTTTAAATGTCTCCACATGTGCTCAATTGGGTTCAGGTCAGGCGATTGAGAGGGCCAAGGCAACACTGGGTATCTTGCTTCTTCTTTAAGATAAGTTGTTGTTATCTTGGCAGTGTGTTTTGGATCATTATCGTGCTGAAAAATGAAATCACCATCTCCCAATCGGTAGTAAGCAAGGGTGTCTGCCAGTTCAGTTTTTAGGATATGGATATAATCCGGTGCAGTCATTCTGCCGTCGTATATCTCGCAGATATACCCAACTCCATGGGAAGTCATACAAGCCCACACCATAACGCTTCCTCCTCCATGTTTTACGGTTGGAATTACATGATGAGGCTGTAATGGGCTTCCAGGCAGACTCCAGTAGAATTCAACTCCATCAGAACCCCAAACGTTGATTTTCGATTCGTCAGAGAAGATAACCTTTCTCCAGTCGTCAGTGGTCCAGTATCTATGAGCAAGTGCCCAATCCAAACGTGCTTTCCTGTGTTTTGCTGACAAAAGAGGTACCTTTCTTTTGGGTCGGGCTTTGAATCCTAGGCTTTTTAAGGCGTTTAGGGTGGTGTTATAAGTCAACCTTGGATAAATGGCCTTGAAATAATCGAAAACCTCAACACCAGACTTCAGTCGTCCTAAGATTACCATTCTCTTCATGAGAGACTTGCTTGCTTCAGTTAAGATCGGAGGTCGTCCGCCAGTATTATCGGGTCTTTGGATATTCCATTTTTTGCAATATCGATGAACAGTGGCTTTAGAGAGAGTCAAGCGATCAGCAATTTCTTCATAAGACAAATCGGTATCTAGCAGCACTCTCAAATCATTTTGAGTGTCTTGGGAAATAGAGCGAGTCATTTTTAATAAAGATTGGGTTGAAAATGTTAAATGAAAAAGGACAAAATTTGTTACGCGTTTATTAATAAAATAACGTGTTTATATACTTGTTTTTTTAATAAATGCAAAGCAGAATACTTATCTCCTGGCTTCATGTACATTGCATAAATGAAAAATGAAGTTTGCGTAATTGTTATTGGTATTTATGTTTTTTTGAATGGAGTTAAAAAACCGTTTCAGTGCACCGACTGTAGTAATTTTATAAGGTTTAGTGAGCAAATATTGAAAAAGTAATACTATCTCTATATTTTATGATACACCAGGACTAGTGCTTCCATATGATGTATAAAATATAGCATTTTACTAAGTATATCGGTAGTAGTGGTAGCAAAACCATATTTAGGAAGAACACTGAAACGGTTTTTTAACTCACTGTATTTGTCATAAAAAATAATAAAGCAATCTATTTACTTGATAAACAAAAGTGTTTTGCATGTATTTGTTAATTATAACTGCCTTGTAGCAAAATGTTAGCAGAGCTTCTTTATTTTTTATTCTTTTAGAATATACACGTATTCTTTTTTTATAATGTAAAAGTAGTTTGCATTTCTATGAAGTGTACTTGTTGTTAGATGATTGTTTTCATTTGAACAATGAACTTTTTATAGCTATACTCTTTTCTTTTCTTTTTTTTTAACTTCGTCTTTTTTTTTAACTTAGTCTTTTTTTTTTACCAAGTCTTTTTTTACCAGGTCATTTTTTTCCCAAACACGACTATTTTATTACGTTTTGTAACACGTTTGTAATGATCTAAGCTAAAAATCACAAACCACCTTCCTAATATGTATTCTTCTGAACAAAATAATCGCAAAATGCTTTTGATTTCCGCATTTTGCCCTCAAAAATAAAAAAAAGAAGATATCGGTCTTTCAACGATAGAGGGGAACAGGCTTTCCAAAAAAATATCATCTGTAAAAAAAACAGACACTTTTTTAAAACATGAATAACTCTATGAATACTTACCCTACAAAAAAAACAGAAATATCGTTAAATTTCTTTATTTTTTTCGCACCTAAATCTTTTTTCAAAATTCAAAAATGACCAATACAACGAAAGTTACATCTTTTCTCCAAAACCCATAAATATCTGTTAACCAAAAAATGTTCAATCTTACGATATGCTTTATCCAATTGGAACGATTATTTGCAGTGGGACAGTTCAAACGTATGTCTAATAAGATACAAAGTTTACTAGAATTACCAGCCTTGGGGAAATGGTGTAGTGGTATCACAATTCCTTCGCATGGAATAGGTCGCGAGTTCAATCCTCGCTTTCTCCAAATGTTTTGATCATTTATATATGTTCAGCAGAATCTTTTGCTGCTGTCACGTCATATCTTTTTATTCCGTTTGTGTCATATTGTAACAGTGGTCTCTTTTTGGACGAAGTACGAAACAACTCCGACATGGATTGTTAAAATAATGTAACTTGTTAGTGTGACAAAGAAGTCAAAAAATGAAAAAAGTCAAAAAATGAAAAAAGTCAAAAAAATGAAAAAAGTCAAAAAGAGAAAAAAAAAAAATTTAACAATATAAATATCCCAACTATTTAGATGAAGAAAAAGGACAGTACAGTTCTACTCACATTTTATTTTATATATTTTATTCAATAAACAGGCAACCTTCTCATAAAAGTTCCTGATCCCTTTATTTTTTTTACCTTTACCTTTATTTGATCTTAATTAAAAGATCTGGTGGTCACTACAGTACCTTACTTTAAAAATTTCAAGAAAAACTTCTCTAAAACACTCAAACTAAACCAACCATACTACAAAATAACATTAGTACTTGGGACTTGGCTTGTGTTAAAGTGATGTAGATTTGTTTAAATTGAGGTTTGAAGTCTTGAATGACTTGAGTTTAGGTAACTTGATTGAACGTTTAACAGTTCTTTAGAGTAAATTGTCTTTGAGTAGTGACCACCAGATCTTTTTAGATCAGTAAGATTAAGAGTAAGGTTGCTTAATAAAAGATAAAAATAAAAGGGATCTTTCTTGATTTGTGATAACTCGGGTATCAGATCAGAAAGAATAAGTAAAAATAAAAAGAAAAGAAAAGGTTATTGTGATCCAATAAGAAAAGATTGCTTTTTAAGCGTAAGAAGATTTGATTTATTGAATTGGATTGGATAATGTTATTTTGTTTAAAAATATTCATCTTATTTATATAAAAATTGGCGTGGCTTATTGTTTGTGTTGTTTGACATCTATGTCGAACGACATCAATGTCGCTGGACATCAAAATTATTCTTGTGATCAGCATTGTTCTCTTGATCTAAAATTTCATCATTTGTGCTACAATAACTTAAGTTATTTTAACAATCATCGTCAAAGAAATAACAATAGCCGCAAAAATAAAAAAGGTCAAAAAAAAATAAGAAAAGCTAAAAAGAAGAAAAAAAAAATTCATATATATATATCCCATCTTTTGTGAAGAAGTGGTTAGTTAGTAAAAAATAAATCATATATTTCTACTCAATAATTAACAAACTTTAACAAGAAAGTCCCTGTTTACCTAAACTTTTTACTCTACTTTAACTTTTATCAAGAAACATCTTATTGATCTTACACATAAGATCTGGTGGTCACTACTTATCAAGCATCTGCTTAAATTCCATACAAAACAACAACTTACAAGGCAATCACAACCTTAAATCAAGCTCTACAAGCAAAATTTACCCAATTTAACTCACTTACTACAAGCCAACCTTTAAAATAACAATATGTTTTATTCTCCTTTTGGGTTATGTTGTAATGGTTTGGTTTATAGTAGTTTCTCTGTTTGGGAGTGTTGAGTTAAGGTTTAAATAAACAGATTTGAGTGTAATTGATATAAGAGTTGCTTTTATATGAGTCAGACTTGGCTTGATTCGCTTGTTATAGTGACCACCAGATCTTATAAAGTAGATCAGACTGTTTTGATAAAGGTAAAATAAAAAAAAAGATAAAAAGATAAATAAAAGGGGGTTTTACAATGAAGTATGATAGCTTCAAGGGGCTTCTTGTTCTTGATGTTAAATAAAATAAGAGATAATTTGCCTCTTTAAAAGAATATTTATTTGATAAAAAGAAAAAGTAAAATAAGAAGTGAAGTATTTTTGTGATTATTATTTGGAGTTATTTATATGTTTTTGGATTTTATGCTTTTGTTCTGTTTTTGGTATTTTGGGTGGTTGTTATAACATAAGAGGCGGTTGTTGTATAGTGTAAGGTGGTTGTTGCAAACTGTAAGGCGTTCGTTATAAACTGCAACGATTTAAATTCCGCCATTTTGTTCTTGCGTGTTGCAATGTTACAAAGATTCCTTTTTAATACTTCTACTTGTAAATGTCAACCGCAGTATAGACGCAGTATAGACGCAGTATAGACGCAGTGCTTTCAATATCAACATTATATCAATACATAACAAACGTCACCTCCGCAGCAAATGTAAAATAGTATAAATATACATTATCTTTATTAAATAAAAGAGACAATCTTTAACTAAATAATTTATCTGTACCTTTGTTAATTACTATAAAAAGACTATTCGTAATCAAACACGACACTACAACACTGTTATTTTAAAGGTTGGCTTGTAGTAAGTGAGTTAAATTGGGTAAATTTTGCTTGTAGAGCTTGATTTAAGGTTGTGATTGCCTTGTAAGTTGTTGTTTTGTATGGAATTTAAGCAGATGCTTGATAAGTAGTGACCACCAGATCTTATGTGTAAGATCAATAAGATGTTTCTTGATAAAAGTTAAAGTAGAGTAAAAAGTTTAGGTAAACAGGGACTTTCTTGTTAAAGTTTGTTAATTATTGAGTAGAAATATATGATTTATTTTTTACTAACTAACCACTTCTTCACAAAAGATGGGATATATATATATGAATTTTTTTTTTCTTCTTTTTAGCTTTTCTTATTTTTTTTTGACCTTTTTTATTTTTGCGGCTATTGTTATTTCTTTGACGATGGTTGTTAAAATAACTTAAGTTATTTTAACAATCCATGTCGGAGTTGTTTCGTACTTCGTCCAAAAAGAGACCACTGTTACAACACATACGACCAAAATTAATAAGTTAGTGGAAGCGAGGTTCGAACTCGCGCCTCCGAAGAGACCAGGACCTAAACCTGGCGCGTTAACCACTCCGCCATCCCACTTTTATTAATTTCATGAACGTTATAGTAATTAGTGTTGCGCTTGATCACGTGATTGCCACTGGAAATAATTGGTGATTGTCAACATCTACAGTCAGTTGTTGCATCCAAAAATCAACTCTTTTGACGTCTTTGATTAAATGAAAAAAGTTAACGCTCGCTGTATTGGTCATTTTCGAATTTTAAAAAAAGATTCAGGTGCGAAAAAAATAAAGAAATTGAACAATACTTTTGTTTTTTTGTAGCGTAAGTATTTATAAAGTTATTCATGTTTTAAAAAAGTGTCTTTTTTTTTCAAATGGTCTTTTTTTGGAAATCCTGTTCCCCTCTACTGTTGAAAGACCGATGTCTTCTTTTTTTTATTTTTGAGGGCAAAATGCGGAAATCAAAAGCATTTTGCGATTATTTTGTTCAGAAGAATACATATTAGGAAGGTGGTTTGTGATTTTTAGCTTAGATCATTACAAACGTGTTACAGAACGTAACAAAATAGTCGTGTTTAGGAAAAAAAAATGGCCTGGTAAAAAAAAAGACTAAGTTAAAAAAAAAAGACTAAGTAAAAAAAAAAAGAAAGAGTATAGCAATAGAACGTTCATTGTTCAAATGAAAACAGTAATCTAACAACAAATATACAGTAGCTTACAAAATTGTACAAGTGTTTTGCATTTTTTGCTTCCGTAGGATTTATCGATACCAAAACGATAAATAAACAGCAGCATGTTGTACATCATTCGAAAGTATAGCTTCTTGTCTTTCTTTGAGTACTATTCAGTCGGCGATAAAGTCATTGTGGATGGAGGTATGACCGCTTACAAATGCCGACTGCACTTGTACAATTTTGGAACCGATGTTTTAGAATAAAGTTTTTATTTAAAAGTGTGCATTAGAAGTTGATCCAAATACCCTTATTCTCTATAATGTCAATACATCGTTGAGGCATAGTTTCAATATAATTTTGACATTCTTTTTCGGTAATTTCATGCCAAGTCTCGAACGTACGAGTCCATAGTTCATCCATAGAGGCAGGAGGACAATCATACTGTTTAAACAAGCGTTTTTTCAAGATATTCCACATATTTTCAATTGGATTTAAGTCTGGAAACTGTGGTGGACACTCCATTGTTGTAAAATCCTGTTTAGACAACCTTTCAGATACGATTTTGGACTTATGTTTGGGATCGTTATCTTGCATAAATTCAAAATCAGCCATTCTCAGGTCGTTTTCTTCGCAATAGTCGGCCATAGACTTCACCAAATCATCTTGCAATACAGATAAATAGACGCTCTTGTCCATATTCTTGCCTACGTCGACAATATACCCAACCCCGTACCAGCTAATACAGCTCCAAACCATAAGTGAGCCTCCACCATGTTTTACGGTTTGCGTTACATGCCTTCTTTTAAGCTTCTCATTTGGTTGCTTCCATGAATAAACCTTACCATCCGATCCAAAACGATTTACTTTAGTCTCATCAGACCAAATCACGCGTTTCCAGTGTTCTATGGTCCAGTCAACGTGATTAAGAGCCCAGTCCAATCGCTTTCGTCTGTTTACTTCACTGAGCAATGGTTTTTGAGGCTTAACAAAAGAGGTTAAACCAGACCTACGCAACGATCTTCGCACTGTTTGGGCTGATACAACCTTTTGCAAGTCATTTTCGAGCATGTTCCTGGCTTCTACTGCATTCTCTTGACCTTTAACTGTTACTAATCGGACTAAATACTGATCATCCCTGTTGCTGAGTAACTTGGGGCGACCTGTTTTAATGCTGTTTACTTCGTTTTTTATTGTTTTTCGAACGTTCTGAGCGGCTCCACGGCTTGCTCCAGCTATGTTTGCTGTTTTTGATATAGAGTATCCATTTTTTAAGCAGCTGATGATACGATTACGGAGATTTTCACTGATAGGTTGCATATTGGACGTTGGTACGCTTTTATATAGCAGTTAGTTCCTGTAGATGTAAGAAAAATGGCAGAAAAAGAAAGAAAAAGATACTTTGAGCATTGAAAAATAAAAAAAATCTTTTTTGGTGGCTTACGCGCTGTGGCGAGCAAGATTATGAACTGATATTGAAATATTTGAAGCGGTTCCAAAATTGTACAAGTGCAGTCGGCATTTGTAAGCGGTCATACCTCCATCCACAATGACTTTATCGCCGACTGAATAGTACTCAAAGAAAGACAAGAAGCTATACTTTCGAATGATGTACAACATGCTGCTGTTTATTTATCGTTTTGGTATCGATAAATCCTACGGAAGCAAAAAATGCAAAACACTTGTACAATTTTGTAAGCTACTGTATATCAAAAACCCTAGCTGACACCTTGAAACTAAAGATCGATGCACCATCAGAAAGTATTTTTACTTTGGGCAATGGAACCAAACAATCTGTTCTAGGAATTATATACGATGTTCCAATAGAAGTCAAAGAAAATATGGTTATACTTTGTAACATAGAAGTACTACCTCATGTCCCTCTCACCTTATTATAGGAAACAATTGGTTGAATCGAGCCAAAGCGAAAATAAATTTTAATAGCTGCACATTGAAAGTAGCATACAAAAATCAAAAAGCCGAGTTACCAATATCCTTCGTACGTAAGAAAGAACGAGTACCAAAGATGGTCACCTACACCCAAAGCTATCAAAATCCTATCAGTTTGACAAACTCATCACCCAAACGTGTACACTTTGAAGACGAGGCGACAGAAGATACCGAAGAAACATACTCAGAAGAATTATCTAATTCAGAAGAAATCAGTGAGGAAGATTATTCCGCAGAAGATGAAGTATCTGATGACGAGCTAGAAAAAGGAGAATCACGGTTGGTACTGGAAGAAGAAAAGGAACAAAAAATAGAGCTGTTATCTGAAGAAGCAAGAAAGATTATCCGAGCACCTGAACAAGGAATGGCGATCAAGGCGCACTCGTCATGTAATTTCAGAGTGGAAAAACCTTCTAAGGGATACAGAAAGCTCATCTATGGGTTTGATATCACCAATCAGGATATCCTAGATGCCATGTGTTATTTTGATGTAAATTCGAATATCATAATCAACAGAAGAAATATAGAAATCCATATATATAATCGATCAGAACATGACATACTATTGAAACCATATGAAGAAATAGGAAAACTAGAAGAATATAACTTAGAAGAGGAAGAAATAGTACAAGCTTATCAGCTCAATAGAAACTATGACTTATTCGCTCTAGAAGAGGGGGTAACCGAGAATTCTGAACCAGACGACGAAACAATAAATCCAGAAATGTATGCTAAATTGGAAGTTGGAGGTATTGAAAGTGATGTTGAAAAGAAGTTGCAAAAGCTTATGCATCGATATAAAGATATATTTGATTGGAATAATGACACGATTGGATATACACAATTAATACAGCACAAAATAATTGTCGAAGAAAATACACAACCTATCAGTCATAGACCGTATAGACTCAGCCCTGTTGAATCAGATTATCTTTTAAAAGAATTAGATAAATATTGTAGATTAGGGGTAATCGCACCCTCGAATAGTCCTTGGGCGGCTCCTGTAATTTTGGTAAAAAAGAAAAACGGTGAATACCGGATGGTTATCGATTATCGCAAGCTCAACGCAGTGACTAAAAAAGATTCATATCCATTACCAAGGATTGACGACTTACTAGACACTTTGGGCAAGGCTAAAATATTCTCTGCTCTAGATATGAGAGCAGGATTCCATCAAGTACCAGTAGAGGAAAACAGTAAAGAACTCACTGCTTTCACAACAAAATATGGCGTATATCATTACAATACCTTACCTATGGGGTTGGTCAACTCACCGGCAACTTTTCAACGGCTAATAGACCTTTGTTTCAGACCATTGATAAACAAATGTTTAGTTGCTTACATTGACGATTTGAATGTGTACTCAACTAATACTCATGAACATCTTACCCACCTGGAACAAGTCTTTAACTGTATCAAGATTGCAAATTTAAAGCTAAACCCTGAAAAGAGCTTTTTCTTTAAAGATCACCTGAAGTTCCTTGGATACATTGTCACAAAAGAAGGAATACAGACAGACCCAAGCAAGATAAAAAAAATACAGGATTATCCTATTCCTAAAATTCTCACACAACTAAGAGGATTCCTTGGTTTAGCATCTTATTATCGACGATTTATCAAGAACTTTGCTGCAATAGCACGTCCATTACACGATCAAACAAAAACCTCAAAAAAGATACCATGGGCCGAGAAAACCACTGAATCGTTTGAAACTCTTAAAAAGCTTTTAACAGAAGCGCCAGTTTTGTCAAGACCTGATTTCAATCGAAGCTTTATTTTGGTGACTGATGCATCTAGAAGTGGACTCAGGTGCATACTGACGCAATTGGACGACAATGGTCACGAGCATCCAATTATATACGCAAGTAGAAGCTTAAAAACCAGTGAAGTCAATTATGGAGTATCAAAATTAGAATGTTTAGCAGTGATTTGGGCAGTGAAACAGTTCAGACCATACCTTTTGGGAAGGAAATTTACAATCATAACGGATCATTCAGCCTTAAAGGGATTACTTAATACATCCAACCCATCCGGAATTATTGCACGATGGATCACCATATTATCTGAATACGAATACGAGGCTAATGCAAAAGATAGGTCCCGGAGATCGTTGGTCCCAATTAAGCTCCGATCTGCATGAAACTCCGAATATACACTCTTGTACCCCGTAGCATCTCTGATGCCAAATTTGGTAAGATTTCATTCAGCGCATCAGATTCTATTGGCCATTGAATTCACCTAGTCTACCGCCTATTGAAGTGAGGGTCGGTAGACTTTTAAAATTAATTTTTTTTCTTTCCTTTAGTGGTTTTTTGCGCTTTTTTTTGTTGTCCTTGACCTCTGACTTGGGATAGATATTCATCAATGTGATTGGATACTTATGTTGCGTGGTTTTTTGTAGGACGCAATATAAACACCCCTTTGTATTTTTGCATTTTCTCTGTATCTTGGTTATTTTCCTATTTGACCGACTCAAGCTTTAGTGTATCGTTATCACATAGTGGTGGTCGTACTTCTGGCTAATTGAATGCTCCTTATGGGCCCCGTACTCCTTCGGATGGTGACAAAGTGAGCGAAGCACGAATTATTACGTCATATGAAACTACATGGGCGTAACTGGTATGAGAGAAAAATAGAGCATGTTTACTGATGGGATTGCAGTCACCTAAGGAAATCCATCGGTGCGTTCCACAAGGAAAACCGCATTTGCAGCTTCAATAGATGCATGAAGGAGATGGTTCTTAGGTATAAACCTAACAAATGTTAATTTTACTATCGTTGCCGCACTCCTTCATTCATTGGGCTTCATAATAATCGACAAGAATGCATTACGAAAGGGTCTGTATTTATTGATAAAAAGTCGTGTCGTATTTTCCTTACTAAATACTCAAATGTCATGTGAGATCACTCAAGATCTGCAGGTCATATAATTTAAAACTACCTCTATATAACACTACTTGTTATATAGTCATCAGTACTCATAAACAACTTTAATAATTTACATTGTGCAATTTCGGTTCCTCAATTATTAATTTTATCAAATCAGACGTAGTTTGTATTTAATGAGTTCTCTCTCCTGTCTTCACTCAATAAAGAGGTGCAAGAGCCTCATCGATTATCAGTTTTTCTTTTACACTTTATTTTCACTCTTAATCGACTATAAACTACTGACCAATATCACAACTGACCCTCACTGATGTATCCATCATTCATAACTCGATATGAAAACAGTATTAATAAGCTACATGTAAATGTACCCAATAGACAAGCTACAGGTTAATTCGGATAATCTTCATTAAGGATAAGATGCTGCGTAATTGCACGGTTAAACTACATTAAATCCAGGAACTAAATCACAGTCAGCCGCAGTCAATCATATACGAGTATTCTATGACAAATATAACAATAGAAGAACACGTAACCCTTATCTATTTGTCATCAGCTATATCATACTCATTAATTATTAATCCATGACATGAAATATTATCCGTGTATGAAAAGTATAAATAGAGTACAATTTTCTTATTAAATAAAACAATCTCTTTATCGAGTCTCGTCCTCTCTTGTTCCTTTTTATTCTTGGATAAATCACTCACTTCTGTAGGCGGTAGACTAGGTGAATTCAATGGCCAATAGAATCTGATGCGCTGAATGAAATCTTACCAAATTTGGCATCAGAGATGCTACGGGATACAAGAATGTATATTCGGAGTTTCATGCAGATCGGAGCTTAATTGGGACCAACGATCTCCGGGACCTATCTTTTGCCCTTGCCAATACGAAATTAAGTATCGGCCTGGACGAGTCAATGAAAGTGCCGACTTCCTGTCCAGATTAGGATATTGAACAAAAGTGGCTATAACGCTAAGCAACTATGTTGAAATCATTTGATATATATATTTTAACAAAACTACAAGGTGGATGGGAGGGGTAGTTGAAACAAAAACGTAACAAAATCACTCAAAAAAAAAGAGGAAAAAGAAAAAAAAATTCTATCTGAATTCACACAACTTCGTACAACCTCAAACACAATCAAACACTACACAAAATTCACAATGGAAAAAGAAAAGGTACAAGCCCTGAAACAATACCTAGTCACACTCAAGGTGCCTGATAATACAACAAGAAAATTAAAGAAATATATAGAAAAGGAATCTGTCAATTACACCATTTACAAAGATACCCTTTATCGATACAATACAGCAAACGGGATAATTCGCAAGGTGCTGAACAAAGAAGAAGCAGAAGACATTATACACACATACCATCAACATCCATTGGGAGGACATCTCGCATATAATAATACGTTGCACAAAATTGCTACTCGGTATTTTTGGGAAAATATGTCACACGACATACAAGAATATACTAGAAAATGTCTTCGATGTCAAATGCATGGAAATAAATCGCTCAAGGAAGAATTGTATCCAATACCTGTTTCTACGAAGCCATTTGATCGAATCGCATTAGATGTAAAACACGTGCAAGCATCTAGAGCAGGGTACAGATATATAATTGCAGGAATTGATTATTTAACAAAATATGTCGAGGCAAGACCAATGCGTTTTCAAACTTCATCGGAGATTGCATTGTTCCTTTATGAAGAGATCATATGTCGACATGGATGTCCAACGATAATAGTGTCCGACAACGGAAAACCCTTTTTAAGCGATCTAATACGTCAGGTGTGTCAAAATTACTCAATTATTCACAAAACAACAACACCCTATAATCCACAAAGTAATGGTCTTATCGAACGATTTAATCGTACTTTAGGTCAAATTTTGCAATGTCGAGAAGACAATGAAAAGGAAGACTGGGATCAGTACCTACCAGCAACGCTATTTGCTTATCGATCCATGAAACAAGCTACTACTAAGCAAAGTCCGTTTTTCCTAATGTATGGATACGAACCCAAAACACCATTTGATTTGAAGCATCACGTTTATGAAAAGAATTCGCCGAAATTCGAAGCAACTTTGGGTCATAGAACAGCACATCAGATCTACAACTTAAATAGAATAAGGGATCAAGCCGCGAAAGCTATCAAGACCACACAAGCAGCTCAGAAAAAGGTAATCGAAAGCAAACTCCTAGATCATAGAAAAGAGTTAAAGCCTCCATTCCACATTGGAGACGTAGTATTAATATATAAGGACTACCTATCAACCTCTTGGTCTGGAAAATTGCAAGACAAATGGGAAGGCCCATATATCATTCATCATGTCTTAGGCAAGGGAACATATCATATCAAAAATACAGAGACAACGGACACCAAAATTAGAAGGGTACATGGTAACAGGCTTAAGCCATATTCTTTTCCAAATTCGCAATGGAGATCGGAGCAGCAACGAATAGAAACAAATGACCTAGATAATGAAACAGAAGAACTTCTTCATTAAAAAAAAAATTATATATATACAGTAGGTCACAAAACTGCTGCAAGGAATCCATTTTTCTTGGTTTTTGTAGCGCACATCCTGTTACAATGGCACAAACTGCCTCTGTTCCCACATAGTAAATCTTCTACATGTCTTGAAAAATCCGAAAGAGTTTATGCCCTATTGGATAAGTATTGAAGGAAGTATGAGGCGCGCAATTTGAAAATTTGAAAAAATGAAAATTTGAACGGAATGAACTTATTTATTAATATTTAGTTGGTCCTCCTTTTCTATTAATAATCTCTTGAGTTCTTTCCGAAATGTTATCTACATGATTTTCGCAAAGTTATTTATTGAAGTCAATTCATATTTCCTCAACTCGTTCCCAAAGCACATCCGTGTTCTTTGCTCTATATTCGTAATATTTGAGCTGCAACCTTAATGGATGCCGTACGTGCTCGATTGAATTTAAGTCGGGGATCTAAGCTGGCCAATAGTTAACATAGCTCTCTTGGTGACTACATAACTAGGCTATTGTAGATTATGCCTTGTGCTTTGGGTCATTGTCATGCTAAAAGTAAATGTTGGACCAGTCGAAATTGTAGTACTTCATACTATCATGAAACGTAGTGTTCAAAATATGCTAGTAAACACCCGAGTACAACTTTCCATCGTAGATCTAGCAAGCATATCCTGGTCCTTCAAAGGCTATACAACACCAGGACATCAATTTGCTAGCTTCATGCTGGATTACAAAATCCAGGTCATGATGTTGAAAAAGGTCACTTGGCCTTTTCCGATAGTGATCACCACCATCAAAGCCCTATACGTTGATCTTGGTTTCATTAAAGTACACTGTTTGCTGTCAGTCAACCATTGCCAAATCCTGATGTTCCTTATTCCATTTTAACTGATGCTACGTATGCACTTTTGTCTGAAATGGCTCCTTTTTTTCTATCAGAAAATGGAACTCCATTGATTTCAGTACGTTAATTTCTGACTGGTATGAGATATCATAGCCAAATCCAACCAGCTCCCGGTACACCTCTTTAGAAGCCTTTAGAACCCCTTCCATGACTTTTCTTTTGATTAACCGCTTCGTCACTTTGGAGACTACTGCAGGTCTATGACCTGTGCTCACTTTCCTACTTGAAAACAACGTTATAAAGTATCTGCTAACAGTTGATTCATGTAATCCAGTCTCCTTAGCAATATCATATTTTGATGTGAATCCGGTTAATGTCTGTTTGAGATCGTTTACTTTCTCCTCTGACTGTCATTTATGCATGCAATTGACGATAGGGTAAAAAAGAGAAATAATTTAAACAAAGGAATATAAAATTTAAAATAAAGGAATTGTAAGCACTCTTAAATACAGGTAGCATTCTAATCACGTCAAAAGTGAGAAAAATTGTGATGGCAACCGGTTGGGTCGTATTAAAATTCATTATTTCAAACATATGTAAACAAGCAAAAAATACAGGATGTTTAAAATACTACCTTCAGCAGTATCAAATTCCACCAATAACCATTGCCCATATCCCAAAACTGACAAATAAATGCCCTTCCTATTGTGGCACAAATAGTCAAAGTTTGAGATAGTTTGGTGCAGTATCCATAGACAAGCAGCTGTAAAACATGAATTTTGCAATTCCTTGCAGCATTTTTTTGACCTACTGTAAGAACTCTTTGCACTTATGACCTTGGAACCAATCCTTGTGGCAGTAAGTACATGGCTTGGGTTTAAACTTTCCCTTATTTGCCATAGGGGCCTTGTACTTGTTGGTCAATACTTGTCATGACATTATCGGCCCTTAGGGCACATTCTTTTTAATTATAAACAAAACCCTCAATTTAATAAGAATCATATTCCACATTCCTCATAATAGTATAAATACCCATAATCTTTTACAGTACCCGCTCTATTTAAGGGTGGCCAAAATTTTTTGAATATCCACCCTTAAATAGAAAATACCCTTAAATCGAATTTCGTGGCTGTTAAAAAACGAAGTCACAATATGTATTGTAGCTACATTATAGACATGTTTGTACAACAAGTTTCCACATAGGTACTGTCGGTTGGTATAGATTTGGTGATTGTGTAACGACATTAACAAATCAAAGCTTGCTTTTAAGGCTTGATCGAAGCTGCTGGAAGGATAATACAGTGGCCGTCAAAACTGGTCGCATGTTTTCATATTTTGCCTATACGCGCTATCTTCTTCTTCATTTCTTAGTCTATAGCAATGAAATATACTCCATTCGAAAGAGCAAACTCTGTACAATCATATGGTAACACAGACATCACCGTAGACCCAATATACTGGTAGTAATTGGCACTTAAAGTCCGATGGTACATGCGACCAGTTTTGACGGCATTTATAAGTCAACGTTTTTACACACTTTATTTAAAAAAATCAGTATTTAGTCCAAAGACCTTTTGCTCTAATGACTGCAGCACGCCTTTTCGGCATACTTTCGATGTATTTCTGGCATTCTTCTTTAGAAATGGCATACCAGGTCTGGCCTATACGCTCCCATAGCACATGCATACTACTTGGTGGTGTCTCATAGCTATGAAATAGCTCTCTCTTTAAATGAGCCCACATATGCTCTATGGGATTTAGGTCTGGCGATTGAGGAGGCCATTTCAATGCTTCAAATGGCTGCTGGTCAATCCATTCTTTCACTACCTTCGATGTATGCTTCGGATCATTGTCCTGCTGAAACACCATTTTGGAGGAATCCAAGCTATAACTTTCCATTGTCTTGAGTAAGTCATCTTTTAAGACCTCAAGGTAGCCTTCGCTATTCATACGATGACCTACATCAACTATCCACCCAACTCCTTCCCATGTAATGCAGCTCCAGACCATGATATTGCCGCCTCCATGCTTGACGGTTTGCTGTACATGTCGCGAGTTCAATTCCTCATGGGGTAGTTTCCATGCATAAGCCTTTCCGTCGGATGCAAAACGATTTACTTTAGTCTCATCAGAGAATATGATCCGTTTCCAGTCATCCACAGTCCAATGTTGGTGCGATTTGGCCCACTGAAGGCGTTTCACGATGTTTTGGCCGCGTAGCAAAGGTTTTTGAGGCTTGACAAACGCTATAAAGCCAGCTTTTTTAAGAACGCGGCGTACGGTACTGTCACTTACAGACATTCCAAATTCTTCTTTTAGAGCTTTTTGGATCTCTATAGCGTTATTTTTTCTTCCTAAGGTGACTAATCTCCGGATGTAGTTCACCATGCGTTGGCTAATTAGAGATGGGCGACCACCTTCATCAACATTTCCACTCATCTTAAGAGATGAGCGGTAATTCTGAACAGTGGTACGACTAACACCAACTTGTTTCGCTATTTTGCTGTTTGACTTCTTGAATCTCAGCAATGAGTAGATGCTGTTTACTTTGTCATTTGAAATTGCACGCATGTCGGATCTGCAATGGTATAATGTCTTAATGGAGTGCTGCAATTTAACAAAAAAACACTTACATGTAAATAATATTACGATGAAAGAAGAAAGAGAAGAAAAAAATATGAAAAAATTGCAATTAAGCCACATTTTTGTGACTATATTATGTTACTTACAAACGCCGTCAAAACTGGTCGCATGTACCATCGGACTTTAAGTGCCAATTACTACCAGTATATTGGGTCTACGGTGATGTCTGTGTTACCATATGATTGTACAGAGTTTGCTCTTTCGAATGAAGTATATTTCATTGCTATATGTTGTATCCACACAACTAATAAAGTGAACATTCATGGATAAACTTGGATACTACAGAATTATAGTCTAACCAGATCTCTATTAATAAACGTGAGAATTCTGCAATAGCCAATCTTGCCCTGTTGTCCTACCAGCGTTCTAAAAGACTATATCGGAACCTGATTACAACAACGGCAGTTCAATCCTATTCTATAATTATCATTAGATCAATAGTTTAATTACTTCATTGTCCCTTGATTCGTCAAGTAGACAGCGGCTATTGATTATCCACTATCCTTCCTTATATTCCATATCATTCTTTTAACCGATCAATTGAAATAGCGGTAAAGACCCAGACATTCAAAAAGTATAAATACCCTCAATATTTTTATTAATAAAGTCATATATAATCTTTAGTTTCACAACTATCGTCTTTTTGTAGTTTTTGTCTTCTATTTCATATTTGGCAAAACATTTTTTTTTGTGAATTCTTTATTGACTTTATTTTTAAAAACAACCCTCTTTTTATTACTACCTACCTTACCACTATGTCAAACTCAAATGACTTTAACTCTGCTGCTGCTGGTTCTTCCAGTAGTAATGATAAAACTTATCCTGATAACGCCCGTCGTATGTCAGATGTATCTACCTTATCTTCAGAGGCACAGTCCTCTGGAATGACCACGTCCGCAGTTTCTTCTGGTTCTTTTGAGCCTAGAATCGCAGCTCCATCCATCCACTCTTCTATTGAGGAGTTGGATTCCACCATCATCGGTGCCACCCAAGTTATCCTTAACTTGTCTGTTCGTCTTCTTTCCACGACCCCTGAGTCAGAGGAAGATAGCATGGTGCGCGCCAAGTACGAAGCCTGCTCCAAGGACCTAGAGAGACTAGTTCATACTAGATATCTCCTCCAACGAGCTATGACCCATGCTGTTCCTACCGCTTGGACTGGTGCACCTCAGGTTGCCCCTGCAGCCTTGAATGTTGTACCTCCAAACCTACCCCTCATGCAGTGGAAGGGTGCGGTCTTTGACCCATCTGCCCCTGTCTCTGTGGATGTTAAGCACTGCTTAAAAAAGTTTCAGGACGTGATGTTCGCACATGGTCTTGATCTTGATCAGCACTGGCTTCGTCTTCTCCCTCCCTGCTTGTCGTCTAGTCAACGTACTTGGCTTGATGAATATCAAGAAAAGGAGGATGTCCATACGTGGAGTCAGTTCAAAAAGGCTTTTACTGGCCATTATGGTGTTGGTTCGGCTGAAGAAAAGGCCACGTCTACAACGGAGTTGTTACGCATCTCCATGACTGCTGCTGAGACTGTTGACCAATACGTTGAACGTTTCAACAACCTCCGTCGCTTGGCACAAATCCAAGATCGCTGTGTCTTGACTCGTTGCTTTCTGATCGGTCTTCAGGCCGACATTTACAAGAAGGTGATCGTGTCCTTAGCCAATTGTACGGATGCGCAAAAAGAATCGGTCGACTACGTTGTCAAGTTGGCCAAGACTTTGTACCATTCATTGTACAAAGTACGTAGAGTTGCTAACGCTTCTCACACTTCTGCTGGCCCCTCCATGGTCAATGACTCCTCTTCTTCTGGTCGGAAGAAATCCTCTGCTTTTGTCTCTGGTTCTGCTGTTCGTGCTGCACCTTATCCAAAGGCTTCTAGGAAGTATTGCAGCTTCCATAAGACCACCACCCATAGCAACGATGAATGTCGTGCTATGAAGAAATCTTCCTCTCTTTCTCCTTCTTCGGGTTCTACCCAAGTTGATGTCTCCTCTGGTTCTGCTGCCTCTCAGTGGAATCCAAGAAACCAACCTTCCGGTTTGGGACGTCCGTGCCGCTCTTGTGGTGCTGACAACTGGCGTCCTGGTCATCGATGCAAAGGAAAGGGTCGCTCAACTGGCTCTTCGGCTGACGACTCTGATCTTGCTGGGCCTTCTCATTTGTTTCGCGGAATGAGTCGATCCCCTGCTTCTTCCTTGTCTTCCGTTGCCTCTTCTGGTAACGATGTTTCTGCCTCTGTTGGTTCTTCTGCCACTCCTACTACAAGTAGTAGTGATGCTTCTTCCGGTCGTAAGACTGATGCTGCTGGTCCCGTTGTCTCTGTTCCCGATTCGTCGGATGATATGGACATTGATGTTGCAGAAGCCCTTACTGTGGCTGAAGCTGCTCAGGCCTGTAAGTACATTACACATCACATCTTTTCTAAAGCGCCTTCAAACACTAATACGCTTTATGTTCCTATTATTGTAGAGCACATCAAAACATGGGCCATGATTGATACCGGTTCAACTTTTTCGTGTGTGTCTCCTTCGTTCTGTTCGTCGCTTGGTTTAGTTCCAACACCTAATCCAGGATCGATCAAGTTAGGACATAATAGTTCAAGTATTGTAAGCCGGTTAGGCATAATAAATCTTACTGTTTATTATAACCAAATCCGTTTGCCATATGAATTTGAAGTGTTTGATTTTAGCAGTGATGTCCCCATTTGTTTAGGACTTGACATTTTGCCTAAACTAAGAATAGGTTTAACAGGATTAGCCACTTCTTGGTTAAATTCTAATATTCCTAAAATACCTGATCCAGTTAACCCTGATGACTATAAGCCAAATGAAACTCCTGTTGGCACTAAACAGGAAAGACAGCAATTGATGAGCACTATTCAACCTTTGTTAGATGCTAATACGAGTATCCCCATGTCTTCTCATTGTAATTTACCTGGTGCTATCATTACTCTTGATACTGAACCCAATGCCTTTGCTTATCGAAGACAACCCGATATTGCTATTGCTAACAGAAAAATCATGGAAGACCAAATTCAAACTTGGTTGGATGATTGTGTCATTGAACCTGCTCCTTCCAATACTCGCTTCAACAACCCTATTTTTCTTGTTGGAAAAAAGGATGTTAACGGATTATACACTAAGAAAAGAGCAGTTATTGATCCACGTATGCTTAACCAACTCGTGAAGAATGTTGATAGAATGCCTTTACCTCTAATCAGTGATCTTCATCAACGTATGGGTTCTGCTACTATATTTACTACTTTCGACATACGAGCATGCTTTCATCGTTTTCTTATCCAAGAATCTGATAGACCTAAAACCGCATTTACTCATCCATTCACTGGTATGCAGTATCAATTTCGTCATTGTCCTTTTGGCTTGACAAGTACCGGTAACATTGTACAGCGTGTTCTTACAAATTTGTTCGCAGATCTTCCCTACACTGCACTCTATATTGATGATCTATGTGTCTTCAGCTCTGGTGACATGAATCAACATATTGAGTATGTCCGTGAAGTGTTGAAACGTCTTACTGCTGCAAACTTAATTATTAATGTTGAAAAGACACATTTTGCACAAAGTTGTGTAAACATTCTTGGATGGACTATTGGTAACAATGGTTCTCTAATCCCTGATCAACGTAAACTGACAAATATACATTCTTGGCCCACACCTAAAACTGGTAGACAAGTCATGAGTTTTCTTGGATTTGCAAACTATTTCCGTAATAGTTTACCTATGTTTTCTCGCTTGACTGCTCCACTTGACCGGTTACGATCTCTTAATTCTTTAAAAGGAATTTGGAATGAAACCCATGAATGCAGTTTTCGTAACATTAAGGATGCCTTGGTGAATGCCCCAGTTATTCACATTCCTAACCTTAAGTACCCATTCTACGTCGCAACAGATGCTAGTGCTTATGGTATCGGCGGTGTCGTTTATCAAGTCATCGACCAAGTCATTCAATATAACGCCTTTGCTGCAAGATCTCTTTCTCCTACCGAACGTCGTTATCATACAAACAAACGAGAGTTGTTAGCGATTGTATTCATGTTTGAGAGATATAATAAATGGTTATATAACCGTCATTTTACCTTGACAACTGATCACAAAGCCTTGATTTACATCAAGAAGCAAGTTGTTCCAAATGCTGCCATGCTTGTTTGGTTTGAAACAATTTTCGAATATTCCTTTGATATTGTTCATTGTCCTGGCATTAAGAATATTATCCCAGACGCACTTAGTCGTTTATTCCCAGATGACAATAAACTGGAGGGGGGTAACAATGTCAACAATGTTGCCATCTACAGTATCCGTGGTAAAGAAAAAGAAAAAAGAAAACCAACTTTTAAAGAAAAATCTAAAAGTTATGAAACACAAACATATGCAGTCACTTCTGCAACATCATCATCATCATCAAAACCCTTATTGCATCGCGCTTTGCAATATGAAGATTATATCACACCTCCTCCTGAGGAAAGAAAAGATATAATATTAAAGGCTCACTTATTAGGCCATTATGGAATTAAAGCCATAGAACAAACCATTCATGGTGATAAACTCCATTGGACTAATTTACGTCAAGATATTCAGGATGTCATATCCAAGTGTCACGAATGTAAAATGTTTAATATTGCCAAAACAGGTTATCATCCCCCTAGAAGTATCCTACCTGACGGACCTCTAGATCATTGGGTTATGGACCTCGGCACTTTTAATATAACATCTACGAGCGGAAATAATTTCCTTCTTGTCATGGTTGATTTATTTTCTCGCTTTACTATCTTGAAAGCCATTCCTGATAAACAAGCTCTTACTATTGCCAAACAGCTTGTTGATATCTTCTGTACTTTCGGCTGGCCTAAGGTCATTGCTAGTGATAACGGAAAAGAGTTTACTGCTACCATCGTCACTGAACTTATTAATAACAGTGGTATCGATAAGAGAGTGTCTAACCCTTTTAATCCCCTTGGTAACTCAGTCAATGAAGCATTTGTAGGAATTGCTAAAAAGACTATTGTTAAACAGTTACAAGGAAGAAAAGAAGATTGGGATCTATATGTACCTGCAACCCAATATGCTATGAATCTGAAATATTCCAGACTTCATAAGAGTAGACCATATACAGTAATCTTCAATAAAGTACCAAATGATATGAAAGATTATTCTCATATTAAACCCACTCTTAGAAGTGAAGCTGTAGATTCTAAAGCAATAGAAAACAGACTTAAATATGCTACTGAAGTCGTTATCCCTGCTCTTGCTAAACGCATTAAGGAAACTCAGGATGTAGACAATGCATATTTTATGAAAACAAACAAAATCGTTCACACACCATTCCCACTCCATAGTGAAGTCATGATTAAAAATGTGAATAAGGAAAACAAAACTGATCCGTATTACGAAGGTCCTTTTTATATAAGTGGAATGACAACTAATGGCAGTTACATATTAGTTGACAAACAAAATAACCTCTTATCAAGAGATGTACCAACCTCACACTTAAAACTTATTGCATTACCCAGCAATAAAAGTGCAGAATCAATCGATGACCAACATTATGAGATTCAAGCAATTATACAACACAAAGGAACTCCAGGTAATTACCAGTACCTTGTTCATTGGAAAGGATACGATGATCCTATGGATTACACTTGGGAACCTACTTCTAGTTTTGATGATCGATCTTCAATTGAAACATATTGGGCTCGTCGTCAAGCAGGTAATAATACTGCTGTCTCAAAGAAAGCAAGATTACCCAAACGTACCGTTCCTACTCGTGATCATCACAGTAGAAGCAAGAGATCAAGACGTTAAATTGTCTAAGTAGTTGACCGTCTTTTTCCCTAAGACAATTTTTCCTAAAGAAGGTTTTTTTTTACTATCAGGTTTTTATGACAACTTACTACTACGATCTACCCTCAATTATACTATGTCTATTTATCTGCCCTATGATCATTATCGCACTTATTGTGTATGACAATTACTTTTTCCTGAATCTTCACTTATCCTTTTACCGTTTGCTTCAAACTAGAAGGGGGCAATGTTGTATCCACACAACTAATAAAGTGAACATTCATGGATAAACTTGGATACTACAGAATTATAGTCTAACCAGATCTCTATTAATAAACGTGAGAATTCTGCAATAGCCAATCTTGCCCTGTTGTCCTACCAGCGTTCTAAAAGACTATATCGGAACCTGATTACAACAACGGCAGTTCAATCCTATTCTATAATTATCATTAGATCAATAGTTTAATTACTTCATTGTCCCTTGATTCGTCAAGTAGACAGCGGCTATTGATTATCCACTATCCTTCCTTATATTCCATATCATTCTTTTAACCGATCAATTGAAATAGCGGTAAAGACCCAGACATTCAAAAAGTATAAATACCCTCAATATTTTTATTAATAAAGTCATATATAATCTTTAGTTTCACAACTATCGTCTTTTTGTAGTTTTTGTCTTCTATTTCATATTTGGCAAAACACTATAGACTAAGAAATGAAGAAGAAGATAGCGCGTATAGGCAAAATATGAAAACATGCGACCAGTTTTGACGGCCACTGTATACGAGTCGTAGACTCAAAATAATTTTGATGAGAATAAATACATGATATAGTAAAAGTTATTCTCTTTCTTTAGATTCTATCTATAAAAAATGTCTAATAATAAACGTGTGCGCCTTTCTATTTCTCAAAAAATTGATCTTTTGGATCAAAATGCTACTGGCCAGCTTAATCAAACAGACTTAGGTGAATGGGCTATGAAGAAATTCAATTTAGATCAACCACTTGCCCAACAAACTATATCAAACATACTCAAAAATGCTGAAACGTTATATAGTAATGTTAATGTTGTCAAAAATAGCAAAAGTCTAAAAACAACACGTTATCCTCAACTTGATGATGAAGTCGAAAAGTTTGTTGCAGACATGAATAATAGCAATCTGCCAGTCAATCGAGACTCAATCCTTCGATATGTGAGACATATTGCTCAAGTGAAGTGTAGAATCCCTGGAAAAGAAATTTCATTTTCTTCTGGATGGCTTACAAAACTTTTTAAACGAATTGGAGTAAGATCCAGACCAATGCATGGTGAAAGTGCCTCAGTGGACATCTCTTCTGAAAACATTCAGAACGAATTGAGGAAGATAGAGGAACTTCTTGAGCCATATGATCCTGTAGATATCATGAACTTTGATGAAACAGGCTTATACTACCAGCAACCACCAAGAAGAACCATATGTTCCGAGTCGCTTGGTGGTCTTAAAAAAAGTAAAACTCGTCTGACAGTTGGGTTGCTCTGTAACTCGGATGGGTCTTACAAAGGGCACCCAGTTGTTATCGGACAACACAAGAGCCCCAAGTGTTTTAAAACAAGAGCCAATTTATTATCCATGACTGCAATTGGAAAAAAACATGAAGTTGTATACCACTATTCTACTAATGCTTGGATGACAAATGAAATTTTCACAGCATACGTGAAAAAGTTAGATGTTGCCTTTGGAAGACAAAATCGAAGAATTGCTCTTCTTTTGGATAATGCATCCGTTCATAAAATAAAAATTCCGCTCAACAACATTAAATTGATATTTCTTCCAGCAAACACTACTAGCAAACTACAGGCTCTTGACGCAGGTAACCTATTATTTGTCGATAAAATGCTATATAAACTGTCTTTTTGTTTTACAGTTTTCTCATTAATATTTTGTATACACAGGAATTATTGCCAACTTTAAGGCACACTTCCGAGCCCAGCAATACGATCGTGCTTTGTGCCTGTATATCAGTAAAAAGTTGGATAATCTGGATGTTTACAAAATGGATCAAGCTCAGGCTATGTTTTTTCTAGCTAATGCATGGCTTAAAGTAAATCCAGAAACGATAAAAAACTGCTGGCAACATACAAAAATATTGGCATTTAAAGAAAAAACAATTTGTGATTTTGAGCCAGTTGAGTATCCAACAAGTGCTTTGCCATTGGAGGAAGAGATTGTTGCCGAGCTAAATGGAATGATCCCAGATCTCCCCGGGAACTTTAACAACGAAGTTACTGATGTTAGCCAGTTGAATCTTGAAGCAGATGAAAGCGACATGATAGTATGTTATACAGCAAACACTACTAATAATGAAGAAACGGCAGAAGGCTGAGATATTTGGTACTTATGATGTAAAAACAGTAGGAAGTCAATAGCTAACAACTACTATTTATTGAGTAAAAAAAGGAGAGGAACTAATAATTTAGAATGAACCCTGGATTATATCGTCTGACTATTAATTGTATAGTCTGACGTAGGTTGGACTGAGATCAATAATAAAATAATGAATAAAGACATCATTAATGACCAAACACGACATCACCCCCTACCAGTTGGTATCAACGTTTGGAAGTTGAATAGGAAGTGTTTGAACAGTTATAAATTTTTGTGTGACCTAATTTCTCTTTATGCGCTTGCTGTGCCTAAGATTACTATTTGCAGTCACGGCATTTTTTACGGAGCTTTCATGATGATCTGTTTTTCGATCAAAGCCTTCTTGACTTTGTTGTAGTCTTCGTTTGGGATATCTGGATAAAGCATTACCATTATGTTTGGATTGAGCTTTCTTTTTTTCTTTTATATTATGAGATTGTCTATTGTGCGACATAGTTCCAGACTTTGACTGTTCATTCATAATTGTCGTAGTCAGTAATTTACTAGGGGCGTAGTCTGAGGGTAATTTTTGCTTTTTATTCTTTTCAGCCTCATTATTTTTCTTTTTTACTACTTCATCATTTTGATTTATGGATTTACCCAGTTTGCGCCAATAAATGTTAATTGACTTGGGATCAGTAAATGCCTCAGCAGTTAACCAGCTATCATCGTCTTTGCTGTAGTTTTTCCAGCGTACGAGATATTCTCTATTTCCAGGTTCGCCTCTATGATTGATGATTGCCTCAATTTCGTACAATTCATCTTTTGGAATGATTTCATCCTGTGAAATGAGCTTTAATTCTTCTGGAGAATAATTTCGAGACATGAGCGTTTCGTCAACATCACGAAGTATATAAGCACCACCTTGTACTTGACGTACAACACGATATGGGCCTTTGTAGACCGGTGAGAGGCTATTGTACTGCTCTCTGTCACGCACCATTACGTAACTTCCTTCCGGGAATATGGACTGACGATTTTTGCTGTCAGCTTTTTCCTTTTGCCTTTTGGTGTAAAGGTCGGTCCTATCCTGTATAGCAGGGAAGACAACTTGCGACATGTAGTCGATTCTTTTCAGCAACTCATCGTGCGGCATGTACTCCTTCTTTTTTAATTCACCAGCATCATCCCTGTATTCAATGAAGTCATTTATGTTGCGAGCAAACATCAATGAAAAAGGTGTAGTCTGCAAGCGTGTGGAGATCTTATTGTTGATCATGAGCTGTACAGATGGAATGTAATGATGCCAATCTTCGGTGGCACCTTCAAGGAACTTTGCTAATATCTTTTTAGCAGATTGAACGTAACGTTCAGCAGCTCCATTTGCTGAGGGATGGTAAGGAGTGGTGTGTTGTAGAACAGTAACTGATTGTAGTTGACATTAATAAATATAAGTCTTAATACAAGATCATAATTAAAATAAAATAAAATATAAGTTTATTTAAATAAGATCATACAATCAATTCCAATTAAACATGTTCTTTTAGAATATGTATTGTATTCATGAGAGTTCTTTGATAAGAAGAAGTATCAACTAAAATAACCAAATCCAATCCAATGTCAGGAATATTGCTAATCTTTCACATAATTGAAATAACGCGTAAAATAACGTTATTCAATTCAGTGAGGAATTCCCAGAATAAAAGATAATCTATGACAGGCATACAAAAGAACAAATGAAAAGTTTTCATAATCATAATTATAGATAATACTTGCTAAAGTACCTGAATATTAGAAGAACGATCACAATAGAAGATATCAAGCCACTCACTCAATAAGATATAAATACCTGCCTTCAATTAGAATAATTTTTACTAAAACTTAAAACTGAAATAAAGATCAGTCTCAAAAAGTACCCAAACTGTTTCTTGATCTTTGTTTTTACCTTTTCCTTTATTATTTAAACCATTATACAACATGGTGTATCTTTTGTCGATACCCATTGCATTGAACAGATTCTCTAAAATTTCATTTTTGAATTCAGAGCCGTTGTCGCTACATACAAAGTGTCTGGGATAGCCGAGTAAGGAAAATGTATCAACCATGGCACCTGCAACGGTTTTTGCCTTTTTGTCTACTATGGGTTTCAACACGCAGAATCTGGTGCAAATGTCGACTAGAATCAACACGTATGTATACATGTTGCTACTGGATTGAAAAGGCCCAATTAAATCAAAAGCATAGGCATCCCCAGGAACATAAGCGTAGACAGGTCGATGAGGATTATAACCCTTTTTAGCAATATTGTACTTCTGACAGGTATTGCACTTGCTTACATAATTTACTGCATCAGCTAATAAATTTGGCCAATGTAGGTTTTGGTTGTGGATTGATTTTACAATATGATCAGCTCCAAAGTGTCCGAATTTATGGACTCCATCAAGAATCTCTTGTCGATCCTCATATGGTGGAGTGATATAGTCCTTGTCACTGAATTTGGTAGGACTTTGGACATAGAACACTTTTCGGTTCTCTTTTTTCATTTTTAATTCATGTTCCTTTTTTAGATTTGGTTTGTAAGCAAGATTTTGGTGTTTTACTGTGCTGTTATTAGAATCACTCCCTGCCAGTTCTTTTTCAGGTGGAAAAAGACGTGAAAGGGCATCAGGTAAAACATTTTGTACACCGGGTATATGGACGATGTCAAAATCATAGGACAATAATGTGTCCATCCAACCCACCATCATGGGGTTGAGTTCATCTGACGTGAACAAGTATGTGAGTGCTCGATGATCAGAATATAAGGTAAAGTGATGACCATATAAAAATTTGTGAAACTTTTTCAAAGCAAACACAATAGCGAGGAGTTCACGCCGAGTGACAGAATAATTTCGTTCAGATTGGGATAAAGAACGTGCCATGAAGCCGAGGTATTTGATGGTGGTGACAGTGAGTCCATCCGACTGTTTTTCGTCAAATTTTTGGAACAGAACTGCACCAACTCCAGTGTTAGATGCGTCAGTGGCAACATAAAGGGATTTGGTAGGATCATATGGACTCAAAACAACGTTGGAACATAATATGTCTTTGATGCTTTGAAAGTGAACTTGCAGTTCAGGAGTCCAATCAATATCATCTATGAATGCAACATTTCGTAACGCATCTAGAGGAGCAGTGAGTGTGGCAGCACAAGGGATGTGTGCACGAAAGTAATTAACAGTGCCTAGCCATTGCATCATTTCTCTGCCGGTTTTGGGACGGGGCCAGTCAGCAATATTTGTCAATTTACGTGGATCCAAGCTTTTCCCTTTTTCAGAAATACAGAAACCCAACAGATGAACACTTCTTTTGCCAAAGTGACATTTCTGAGGATTGAGGATCATGTTATGTTGAGTGAGTTTATCAATGACTGCACTGACAGCTTGATAATGCTTTTCCATGGAATCACCTGGAGTGCCAATCACAATATCATCCACGTATACATGAACATTGGATAGATCACTGAGGATGAGGTTCATGATGCGCATGAAATGACTGGAGACATGTTTCAATCCAAACGGTGCTGAACGAAACATGTATTGTTTGTTTCTGTGAGTAAAAGTGGTTTTGGCCTGATCTGATTTACGAATGGGCAATCGATGAAATGCACTTTTGAGATCGAGTGAGGTGAAAATTGTAGAACCCGCAAGATCATGAAAAATATCATCGATCAATGGCAATGGATAGTTATCAGACTCCAGTAGGGCATTGATTTTACGAGGATCAATACATGGTCTGTAATCAGTGGGATTACCATTCGCATCCTTTTTTGGAGCAAATGTGATTGGACTGTTCCATGGTGAGGGTGGTGCACGTACAATGACACCGTTCTCGAGCCATGTTTTTACAGCCTCATCAAAGATTGGCATCATCTTATTTGCAATAGGATACTGCCGGACATGTGCATGTTTTCCATGAGGAGTATCTAACTTTACCACCGCTTCTGGTAGATTACAGTGGCCAGCAAAACCGTTCGCACAAAACGTATTTTTTTCTTTCTGCACCATTTGTGGCTTATTGTGCATACTGGGAACTATACTTAGTGCATATTATCTAAAAGTAGAATCTCTTGGCTTTCTGATGACGTATAATATGCCACCCTAAGCGCACCCTAAATCATAATACGGACAATCAAAAATCAAAGGTACAGTAGGTCACAAAACTGCTGCAAGGAATTGCAAAATTCAGGTTTTACAGCTGGTTGTCCATGGGTACTGCACCAAACTATCTCAAACCTTGACTGTTTGTACCTCAATAGAAAGTGCATTTATTCGTCGATTATCGGATATGGGCAATGGTTATTGGTGGAATTTGAGATCGCTAAAGGTAGTATTATGAACATCCGACATTTTTTACTTGTTCAGATATGTTTTAAATGACGAATTTTAATACGACTCAACCGGTTGCTATCATAATTTTTCACATTCTTGACATGATTAGAATGATGCCAGTATATAAAAGCGCTTACAATTCCTTTATTTTAAATTTTATATTCCCTTATTTAAATTATTTCTCTTTTTTACCCTATCGTCAATCGCATGCATAAATGACAGTCAGAGGAGAAAGTAAACGATCTCAAACAGACATTAACCGGATTCACATCAAAATATGATATTGCTAAGGAGACTGGATTACATGAATCAACTGTTAGCAGATACTTTATAACGTTGTTTTCAAGTAGGAAAGTGAGCACAGGTCATAGACCTGCAGTAGTCTCCAAAGTGACGAAGCGGTTAATCAAAAGAAAAGTCATGGAAGGGGTTCTAAAGGCTTCTAAAGAGGTGTACCGGGAGCTGGTTGGATTTGGCTATGATATCTCATACCAGTCAGAAATTAACGTACTGAAATCAATGGAGTTCCATTTTCTGATAGAAAAAAAGGAGCCATTTCAGACAAAAGTGCATACGTAGCATCAGTTAAAATGGAATAAGGAACATCAGGATTTGGCAATGGTTGACTGACAGCAAACAGTGTACTTTAATGAAACCAAGATCAACGTATAGGGCTTTGATGGTGGTGATCACTATCGGAAAAGGCCAAGTGACCTTTTTCAACATCATGACCTGGATTTTGTAATCCAGCATGAAGCTAGCAAATTGATGTCCTGGTGTTGTATAGCCTTTGAAGGACCAGGATATGCTTGCTAGATCTACGATGGAAAGTTGTACTCGGGTGTTTACTAGCATATTTTGAACACTACGTTTCATGATAGTATGAAGTACTACAATTTCGACTGGTCCAACATTTACTTTTAGCATGACAATGACCCAAAGCACAAGGCATAATCTACAATAGCCTAGTTATGTAGTCACCAAGAGAGCTATGTTAACTATTGGCCAGCTTAGATCCCCGACTTAAATTCAATCGAGCACGTACGGCATCCATTAAGGTTGCAGCTCAAATATTACGAATATAGAGCAAAGAACACGGATGTGCTTTGGGAACGAGTTGAGGAAATATGAATTGACTTCAATAAATAACTTTGCGAAAATCATGTAGATAACATTTCGGAAAGAACTCAAGAGATTATTAATAGAAAAGGAGGACCAACTAAATATTAATAAATAAGTTTGTTCTGTGAAAATTTTCATTTTTTCAAATTTTCAAATTGCGCACTCCTTACTTCCTTCAATACTTATCCAATAGGGCTTAAACTCTTTCAAACTTTTCACGACATGTAGGAAATTTACTATGTGGGAACAGAGGCAGTTTGAGCCATTGTAACAGGATGTGCGCTACAAAAACTGAGAAAAATGGATTCCTTGCAGCATTTTTTTGACCTACTATAGATGCTAAGAATAATAATAGCAATAATAAGGACAAAGTTGTACATATAAACCGAATGGCCGTAAGAACTGAAAATAATGTATCCGATGAAGAGGATGAATGTGAAATAAACAGCCCTCTCAACCGTATGGCACTTGACTGTAAGTCTAAAAAAGAAAAGAATTAATAGTTACTCGAGACTTTAACAGTACTAATGATAATTCTATAACTTTTCCTATACTTGCAAACAATAGAAAAGCCATCACCATCTTGGATACTGGAGCAAATTTTTCCTCTATAAATAAAAAATTTTGTTTCCAAAATAATTTTTTAATTATTCCTAAAAATAATAATGTCATAAAGTTAGCTGACTCTGACTCTGCTGTTTTGCCAAATATGAAATAGAAGACAAAAACTACAAAAAGACGATAGTTGTGAAACTAAAGATTATATATGACTTTATTAATAAAAATATTGAGGGTATTTATACTTTTTGAATGTCTGGGTCTTTACCGCTATTTCAATTGATCGGTTAAAAGAATGATATGGAATATAAGGAAGGATAGTGGATAATCAATAGCCGCTGTCTACTTGACGAATCAAGGGACAATGAAGTAATTAAACTATTGATCTAATGATAATTATAGAATAGGATTGAACTGCCGTTGTTGTAATCAGGTTCCGATATAGTCTTTTAGAACGCTGGTAGGACAACAGGGCAAGATTGGCTATTGCAGAATTCTCACGTTTATTAATAGAGATCTGGTTAGACTATAATTCTGTAGTATCCAAGTTTATCCATGAATGTTCACTTTATTAGTTGTGTGGATACAACATTGCCCCCTTCTAGTTTGAAGCAAACGGTAAAAGGATAAGTGAAGATTCAGGAAAAAGTAATTGTCATACACAATAAGTGCGATAATGATCATAGGGCAGATAAATAGACATAGTATAATTGAGGGTAGATCGTAGTAGTAAGTTGTCATAAAAACCTGATAGTAAAAAAAAACCTTCTTTAGGAAAAATTGTCTTAGGGAAAAAGACGGTCAACTACTTAGACAATTTAACGTCTTGATCTCTTGCTTCTACTGTGATGATCACGAGTAGGAACGGTACGTTTGGGTAATCTTGCTTTCTTTGAGACAGCAGTATTATTACCTGCTTGACGACGAGCCCAATATGTTTCAATTGAAGATCGATCATCAAAACTAGAAGTAGGTTCCCAAGTGTAATCCATAGGATCATCGTATCCTTTCCAATGAACAAGGTACTGGTAATTACCTGGAGTTCCTTTGTGTTGTATAATTGCTTGAATCTCATAATGTTGGTCATCGATTGATTCTGCACTTTTATTGCTGGGTAATGCAATAAGTTTTAAGTGTGAGGTTGGTACATCTCTTGATAAGAGGTTATTTTGTTTGTCAACTAATATGTAACTGCCATTAGTTGTCATTCCACTTATATAAAAAGGACCTTCGTAATACGGATCAGTTTTGTTTTCCTTATTCACATTTTTAATCATGACTTCACTATGGAGTGGGAATGGTGTGTGAACGATTTTGTTTGTTTTCATAAAATATGCATTGTCTACATCCTGAGTTTCCTTAATGCGTTTAGCAAGAGCAGGGATAACGACTTCAGTAGCATATTTAAGTCTGTTTTCTATTGCTTTAGAATCTACAGCTTCACTTCTAAGAGTGGGTTTAATATGAGAATAATCTTTCATATCATTTGGTACTTTATTGAAGATTACTGTATATGGTCTACTCTTATGAAGTCTGGAATATTTCAGATTCATAGCATATTGGGTTGCAGGTACATATAGATCCCAATCTTCTTTTCTTCCTTGTAACTGTTTAACAATAGTCTTTTTAGCAATTCCTACAAATGCTTCATTGACTGAGTTACCAAGGGGATTAAAAGGGTTAGACACTCTCTTATCGATACCACTGTTATTAATAAGTTCAGTGACGATGGTAGCAGTAAACTCTTTTCCGTTATCACTAGCAATGACCTTAGGCCAGCCGAAAGTACAGAAGATATCAACAAGCTGTTTGGCAATAGTAAGAGCTTGTTTATCAGGAATGGCTTTCAAGATAGTAAAGCGAGAAAATAAATCAACCATGACAAGAAGGAAATTATTTCCGCTCGTAGATGTTATATTAAAAGTGCCGAGGTCCATAACCCAATGATCTAGAGGTCCGTCAGGTAGGATACTTCTAGGGGGATGATAACCTGTTTTGGCAATATTAAACATTTTACATTCGTGACACTTGGATATGACATCCTGAATATCTTGACGTAAATTAGTCCAATGGAGTTTATCACCATGAATGGTTTGTTCTATGGCTTTAATTCCATAATGGCCTAATAAGTGAGCCTTTAATATTATATCTTTTCTTTCCTCAGGAGGAGGTGTGATATAATCTTCATATTGCAAAGCGCGATGCAATAAGGGTTTTGATGATGATGATGATGTTGCAGAAGTGACTGCATATGTTTGTGTTTCATAACTTTTAGATTTTTCTTTAAAAGTTGGTTTTCTTTTTTCTTTTTCTTTACCACGGATACTGTAGATGGCAACATTGTTGACATTGTTACCCCCCTCCAGTTTATTGTCATCTGGGAATAAACGACTAAGTGCGTCTGGGATAATATTCTTAATGCCAGGACAATGAACAATATCAAAGGAATATTCGAAAATTGTTTCAAACCAAACAAGCATGGCAGCATTTGGAACAACTTGCTTCTTGATGTAAATCAAGGCTTTGTGATCAGTTGTCAAGGTAAAATGACGGTTATATAACCATTTATTATATCTCTCAAACATGAATACAATCGCTAACAACTCTCGTTTGTTTGTATGATAACGACGTTCGGTAGGAGAAAGAGATCTTGCAGCAAAGGCGTTATATTGAATGACTTGGTCGATGACTTGATAAACGACACCGCCGATACCATAAGCACTAGCATCTGTTGCGACGTAGAATGGGTACTTAAGGTTAGGAATGTGAATAACTGGGGCATTCACCAAGGCATCCTTAATGTTACGAAAACTGCATTCATGGGTTTCATTCCAAATTCCTTTTAAAGAATTAAGAGATCGTAACCGGTCAAGTGGAGCAGTCAAGCGAGAAAACATAGGTAAACTATTACGGAAATAGTTTGCAAATCCAAGAAAACTCATGACTTGTCTACCAGTTTTAGGTGTGGGCCAAGAATGTATATTTGTCAGTTTACGTTGATCAGGGATTAGAGAACCATTGTTACCAATAGTCCATCCAAGAATGTTTACACAACTTTGTGCAAAATGTGTCTTTTCAACATTAATAATTAAGTTTGCAGCAGTAAGACGTTTCAACACTTCACGGACATACTCAATATGTTGATTCATGTCACCAGAGCTGAAGACACATAGATCATCAATATAGAGTGCAGTGTAGGGAAGATCTGCGAACAAATTTGTAAGAACACGCTGTACAATGTTACCGGTACTTGTCAAGCCAAAAGGACAATGACGAAATTGATACTGCATACCAGTGAATGGATGAGTAAATGCGGTTTTAGGTCTATCAGATTCTTGGATAAGAAAACGATGAAAGCATGCTCGTATGTCGAAAGTAGTAAATATAGTAGCAGAACCCATACGTTGATGAAGATCACTGATTAGAGGTAAAGGCATTCTATCAACATTCTTCACGAGTTGGTTAAGCATACGTGGATCAATAACTGCTCTTTTCTTAGTGTATAATCCGTTAACATCCTTTTTTCCAACAAGAAAAATAGGGTTGTTGAAGCGAGTATTGGAAGGAGCAGGTTCAATGACACAATCATCCAACCAAGTTTGAATTTGGTCTTCCATGATTTTTCTGTTAGCAATAGCAATATCGGGTTGTCTTCGATAAGCAAAGGCATTGGGTTCAGTATCAAGAGTAATGATAGCACCAGGTAAATTACAATGAGAAGACATGGGGATACTCGTATTAGCATCTAACAAAGGTTGAATAGTGCTCATCAATTGCTGTCTTTCCTGTTTAGTGCCAACAGGAGTTTCATTTGGCTTATAGTCATCAGGGTTAACTGGATCAGGTATTTTAGGAATATTAGAATTTAACCAAGAAGTGGCTAATCCTGTTAAACCTATTCTTAGTTTAGGCAAAATGTCAAGTCCTAAACAAATGGGGACATCACTGCTAAAATCAAACACTTCAAATTCATATGGCAAACGGATTTGGTTATAATAAACAGTAAGATTTATTATGCCTAACCGGCTTACAATACTTGAACTATTATGTCCTAACTTGATCGATCCTGGATTAGGTGTTGGAACTAAACCAAGCGACGAACAGAACGAAGGAGACACACACGAAAAAGTTGAACCGGTATCAATCATGGCCCATGTTTTGATGTGCTCTACAATAATAGGAACATAAAGCGTATTAGTGTTTGAAGGCGCTTTAGAAAAGATGTGATGTGTAATGTACTTACAGGCCTGAGCAGCTTCAGCCACAGTAAGGGCTTCTGCAACATCAATGTCCATATCATCCGACGAATCGGGAACAGAGACAACGGGACCAGCAGCATCAGTCTTACGACCGGAAGAAGCATCACTACTACTTGTAGTAGGAGTGGCAGAAGAACCAACAGAGGCAGAAACATCGTTACCAGAAGAGGCAACGGAAGACAAGGAAGAAGCAGGGGATCGACTCATTCCGCGAAACAAATGAGAAGGCCCAGCAAGATCAGAGTCGTCAGCCGAAGAGCCAGTTGAGCGACCCTTTCCTTTGCATCGATGACCAGGACGCCAGTTGTCAGCACCACAAGAGCGGCACGGACGTCCCAAACCGGAAGGTTGGTTTCTTGGATTCCACTGAGAGGCAGCAGAACCAGAGGAGACATCAACTTGGGTAGAACCCGAAGAAGGAGAAAGAGAGGAAGATTTCTTCATAGCACGACATTCATCGTTGCTATGGGTGGTGGTCTTATGGAAGCTGCAATACTTCCTAGAAGCCTTTGGATAAGGTGCAGCACGAACAGCAGAACCAGAGACAAAAGCAGAGGATTTCTTCCGACCAGAAGAAGAGGAGTCATTGACCATGGAGGGGCCAGCAGAAGTGTGAGAAGCGTTAGCAACTCTACGTACTTTGTACAATGAATGGTACAAAGTCTTGGCCAACTTGACAACGTAGTCGACCGATTCTTTTTGCGCATCCGTACAATTGGCTAAGGACACGATCACCTTCTTGTAAATGTCGGCCTGAAGACCGATCAGAAAGCAACGAGTCAAGACACAGCGATCTTGGATCTGTGCCAAGCGACGGAGGTTGTTGAAACGTTCAACGTATTGGTCAACAGTCTCAGCAGCAGTCATGGAGATGCGTAACAACTCCGTTGTAGACGTGGCCTTTTCTTCAGCCGAACCAACACCATAATGGCCAGTAAAAGCCTTTTTGAACTGACTCCACGTATGGACATCCTCCTTTTCTTGATATTCATCAAGCCAAGTACGTTGACTAGACGACAAGCAGGGAGGGAGAAGACGAAGCCAGTGCTGATCAAGATCAAGACCATGTGCGAACATCACGTCCTGAAACTTTTTTAAGCAGTGCTTAACATCCACAGAGACAGGGGCAGATGGGTCAAAGACCGCACCCTTCCACTGCATGAGGGGTAGGTTTGGAGGTACAACATTCAAGGCTGCAGGGGCAACCTGAGGTGCACCAGTCCAAGCGGTAGGAACAGCATGGGTCATAGCTCGTTGGAGGAGATATCTAGTATGAACTAGTCTCTCTAGGTCCTTGGAGCAGGCTTCGTACTTGGCGCGCACCATGCTATCTTCCTCTGACTCAGGGGTCGTGGAAAGAAGACGAACAGACAAGTTAAGGATAACTTGGGTGGCACCGATGATGGTGGAATCCAACTCCTCAATAGAAGAGTGGATGGATGGAGCTGCGATTCTAGGCTCAAAAGAACCAGAAGAAACTGCGGACGTGGTCATTCCAGAGGACTGTGCCTCTGAAGATAAGGTAGATACATCTGACATACGACGGGCGTTATCAGGATAAGTTTTATCATTACTACTGGAAGAACCAGCAGCAGCAGAGTTAAAGTCATTTGAGTTTGACATAGTGGTAAGGTAGGTAGTAATAAAAAGAGGGTTGTTTTTAAAAATAAAGTCAATAAAGAATTCACAAAAAAAAATGTTTTGCCAAATATGAAATAGAAGACAAAAACTACAAAAAGACGATAGTTGTGAAACTAAAGATTATATATGACTTTATTAATAAAAATATTGAGGGTATTTATACTTTTTGAATGTCTGGGTCTTTAACGCTATTTCAATTGATCGGTTAAAAGAATGATATGGAATATAAGGAAGGATAGTGGATAATCAATAGCCGCTGTCTACTTGACGAATCAAGGGACAATGAAGTAATTAAACTATTGATCTAATGATAATTATAGAATAGGATTGAACTGCCGTTGTTGTAATCAGGTTCCGATATAGTCTTTTAGAACGCTGGTAGGACAACAGGGCAAGATTGGCTATTGCAGAATTCTCACGTTTATTAATAGAGATCTGGTTAGACTATAATTCTGTAGTATCCAAGTTTATCCATGAATGTTCACTTTATTAGTTGTGTGGATACAACATCTGCTATTAAGAGAATTGGTTTAACTGAAGTAAAAATTAAGTGTAATGGAAAAAAGTTTTAATCATACCTTTGAAGTAATGAATTTAACAAATGATCATGATATGAGTATTGGTACTGATTTTATGAGTAAACTTGGTATTGGTCTTACTGGTCTTCCTTACAAATGGGATGATAGTAAAGTATCTTTAGACAATTCCAAAGTACCTGAACATAAATTCAATGACTTTAGTGAACTCTTGAATAAAGTTGATGATGAGATGTCTGAATTAGAGAACTGCCCCGCTGGTTCATCTAATGAATATCAACAAGCATTAAACTATATTAAACCATTAATTCAATTAAATCAAGCAATACCTAAAGGTTCCTTTTGTACCATACCGGAATCTGTTGTCTCAATTGAAACTCCTGAAGGTGTCACATTTTATCGACGTCCTTATCCTGTGCCTTTAGCATATCATAAGATAGTACAAGACCAGATAGATGAATGGCTGGAGAATGGTGTAATCAAGAGAGCCCCTGCTAACACCGAGTGGAACTCAGCTTTGACTGCAGTAAAGAAGACCAATGCTAAGGGTGAAGTAACTGGTTACCGTGTGTGCCATGATCCCAGACATGTTAATGCTCTTCTAAAGTCAATTGACAGAATGCCCTTGCCTAAAATTTCTGAACTATTTGAAGAATTGAAAGGAGCAACTGTATATTCCACTTTGGATCTTAAATCTGCTTTTAACTCTTTAAAAATGAATGAAGAGCATGCACATAAACTAGCTTTCTCTTGGAACTCTGTACAGTATATACCTGTTGGTACTCCTTTTGGTTTAAAGCATGTATCCAGTGTAATGCAGAGAACTATGAGCATCGCATTAGAAAACATGTCCTTTGCTAAATGTTTTGTTGATGACATAGTTGTAGCATCTACTTCCATTGAAGAGCATAAGCAACACTTGAAGCAAGTAATCGATAAACTTACTAAAGTAAATCTCAAATTAAATCCTGATAAATGTACATTTTTTCAACGCAAAATTAATTTACTTGGTTTCAGAATATCTCCTAAAGGTATTTCTCTTGACCTTCGTAAAGTTGCTAATGTGCAAGAATTTCCTGTCCCCAAGACTGGAAAGGATATAATGAGATACTGTGGACTCATAAATTATTTCCGTCCTCATATTCCTAAAGCATCTGCATTATTAGCTCCATTGGATGCCTTAAGAAATGAAAAATCATTGATTAAGTTATGGAATGATAAACACCAGCAATGTTTTGACAACTTAAAGAAAGTATTGTTAGAAAATGTAATTCTTTCATACCCTGATATGAATCAACCTTTCTATGTCGCTACCGATGCCTCTAACGTTGGTATAGGTGTCATTCTGTATCAAAAGATAAATGGAAAAGTACACTATATCTCTATGATAGCTAAAACTTTATCTAAAAGTGAACGAAACTATTCAGCTACTAAGCGAGAATTATTAGCAGTTGTATATGCTCTGAAGAGGTTCCACAAATATTTATGGGGAAACAAATTTACCCTGTATACTGATCATAAGGCACTCACTTATCTTCATACGCAAAAGATTGCTAACGCTATGCTCATAAATTGGTTCGATACACTGCTCCAATATGATTTTAAAGTCGTTCATTTACCAGGTGTAGATAATATTCTCCCTGACACACTTTCTCGTCTATATGAAATTGAAGATCCTGTCAATGAACTGGGAGGGGATAAGCCTCACCTTTTGAATAGAGCAGCAGTAAAACTACCCAGTGAAGACAAAGGTGAATATATGACACCTCCGGATCCAGAAGAACGTAAACTACTTCTTCTACGTGAGCATATTAAAGGACATTTTGGTTCTGATGCAATTTACCATGCCTTAAAACGTAAAGGTATCCACTGGTCCAATCTGAAAAATGAAGCCGTAGAACTTGTTAAGAGTTGTATTCCATGTCAACAATTTAACATAATCAAAAAGGGTTATAATCCTCTAAGACCCATTACTGCCACATTACCTGGAGATAGTTGGGGCATTGACTTAGCTGGTCCCATGAAAACTTCCTTGAACGGTAACAATTACTTATTGATTATGGTTGACATTGCTACACGTTACTGTGTATTGAAACCCTTGCCTGATAAGCAATCTATGACGATTGTAAAAGCTTTAATCGATGTCTTCTCGCATTATGGTTTTCCACGTGTAATCCAATCTGATAATGGTGGTGAATTTGTAAATGAGCTTATGCAATTACTTGCTGAAAATGCTGGTTATGACCATAGACTCATATCTAGTTATCATCCCAGAGCTAATGGAGTAAGTGAACGTTGGGTACAAACTGCTGTAAATGCAATAAAGAAACAAATCGAGGGTGCTAAAGCAGACTGGGATTTATATGTTCCTTCTACACAACTCTACTTGAATGGTAAACATAATGAACGTACTAAGACGCCACCCTTCACTTTAATGTACGGTCGTAACATGAATGACTTTGAAGATTTTAGCAAAGAAAAAAATAAGGCAACTAAAGAAGAAATAAATAAACAACTCCTTCTCAATATAAAAAGAATGACGGAGATTATGTTCCCTGCCATATATGAACGTACAAAAATAATCACAAACAATCAGAAGGAAAAGTTTGATGCGTCACATAAACTAATTACGATCCCTGAAAATAGCTATGTAATGGTAAAAGTAAATATTAAAACCAATAAGTTAGATCCTAACTATGAAGGACCTTATAAAGTAAAAAGAATTACTCAAGGAGGATCGTATGTACTAGAAGATGAAATGAGTGAATTGTTATCTAAAAACTACCCACCTTCTGCGTTAAAGCTCATCTCACAAGATGAAGTTATATCAACAGATAAATTCTATCAGGTAGAAGCCATCTTAGCACATAAAAAGCTTAAAGGCAAATATCTTTATAAGTGCAGATGGAAAGGCTACGATAAGAGCGATGATACCTGGGAGCCTGCCTCTAACTTTACCGATCCTAAATTCATTACTGAATATTGGCAAAGAGTTGGTATAGTTCCTGAAGATATTAAATATAGATATGACCTTCAAAATAATAAAGGAAAATCTAATAACGTGAAGTTAATAAATACTTCTCATACAGGCAAACGAAAGACCAGAACAGATCTTAATGAAAACAGCCACTCTTCTACAACAAGTAGTAATAAAGTAAATGGCAATATAAATTCTAAAAGATCTAGACGGTATTAGTTATACCTGGGAGGGATATGTTGTAGAACACGAGTCTGATCATAACGGACATTGAATAATGCACACTAAAAGAAGTATATTAAAATTGATAAAAGATAATAATTTAATCTTTATAAATAAAATATATTCTTCTTCTTTTTATATAAAAAGAAGAAGAATATATTTTATTTAATAAAGATTTAAATTATTATCTTTTATCAATTTTAATATACTTCTTTTAGTTGTGATTATTCAATGTCCGTTATGATCAGACTCTGTTCTACAACAGTCTTAAACAACGATTCCATGGATGCCTATTTATAAATGCAACACTAGTAGCTTAGAACAACGATTTATAATATAATTATACAAGATAAGTTTCCATGGAACAAGATATGATGACAATGTCCTAATCCAGAATGAAACATCAAGAAAGAACCAATTGATTTAACTCAAGCATCCCCATGTGTTAAGGATACATAAGATTATAGTCACTTTATTTTAGTAAAAGGAATCTCATATGATCCTAAATAATATGTTGACATAACTTTGGAATCATTTATAACATTATTCCCAGCACAGATCAATAAAAGACTTTGATTAGATTTTTATATTAGGCTTTATTTATATTAACTTCACACAGTCAAATGTATGGCGTGGTTGTAATATAGTTTATTGATGATATGAGCATGTTGAATAAGGAATGACAATTACTTACCGGATCATCATTAAGTCACGCAAACATTTATCCTAACTGAGATATTATTATTAGCCATAATATCCAATCACGGAACTAGAGGATTTTATATTCATCCGTACCATCTCCTAAATAGTCCTACATCCAGAGCTATCTGAAACCATCCCAATAGCATAATTGACAATACAAACTAGGAACAGGCTAAACTAATAATTAGAAATAGTAATCATCTATTCTGTCGAATTGATCATAAATCTGTCCTAATTCTTTATCCGTATCATGTCTATAAATACTCTCACTTTTTACATGTAGAATTAATGATATTCAATCTTAGTTATCTTAACTTAATAAAGAGATACCAAGTTCTAACAGTATTTCTTTATCTTTGTTGTTATACTACTTTTACCTAAAACCCCCTATCCTAAACACAACGCCAACCAAACTTATGAGCATGGAGGCGGTAGTATACTACTTTGGAGCTGTTTAACAGCAAACGGAATTGGATATATCACTCAAGTGCTCGGAGGTTTAGATTCAGAGCTGTATTGCAAGATTATGACGGAGGATATGCTCTCTTCATTAGAAGAATACGATATGTCAAAGGATGACATTATATTTCAACATGATAACAATCCAAAGCATACATCTAGACTAACACAAAAATGGTTCGTAGATAACAAGGTGCAGCTACTGGATTGGACAGCATATTCACCCGACTTAAATCCTATAGAGAATTTATGGAATTACTTAAAAGTCCGGCTGTATGCTTATGAAACTGCACTCTTAAGTATGAAAGAACTATTTGAACGGGTTGCAGATATTTGGTACAATGAAATTACAAAGGAATACTGCGAGCAGTTCGTATGCAGCATGCCGCAAAGACTACAACTTGCTTTGAAAGAAAAGGGCGGTGAGATTAATTATTAGCTAATAAAATAAAAAATGTCGACAAAAACCCAAAAAATTGTTCATTTTGATTTTGATTTTTGATTGGATATTTTCCAGCATTTACGCATAGCACGTGATATGCTTACAGTGTAGTAAATAGCTGAGAAGCAGTGTTTCATAATGGTTTGTGCTGAGCGCTGATTGGGGATTATGCGAAGCAGATTCAGTACGAAATGTGTAAAAGGCGGTTCAAAATGAACAATTTTTTTGAGGTAGTGTATACTCTTTTCTTTTCTTTTTTTTTAACTTCGTCTTTTTTTTTAACTTCGTCTTTTTTTTTTAACTTAGTCTTTTTTTTTTACCAAGTCTTTTTTTACCAGGTCATTTTTTTCCCAAACACGATTATTTTTCTATGTTCTGTAACACGTTCGTAATGATCTAAGCTAAAAATCACAAACCACCTTCCTAATATGTATTCTTCTGAACAAAATAATCGCAAATTGCTTTTGATTTCCGCATTTTGCCTCAAAAATAAAAAAAAAGAAGACATCGGTCTTTCAACAGTAGAGAGGAACAGGCTTTCCAAAAAAAGATCACCTGTAAAAAAAACAGATACTTCTTTAAAACGTGAATAACTTCATGAATACTTACCCTACAAAAAAAAATAAAAATATTATTAGATTTCTTTATTTTTTTCGCACCTAAATCTTTTTTCAAAATTAAAAAAGGTGTAACACAGCAAGATATAATGGTTTCTCATAAAAAAATTATTAAAATCTACGGATCTATGATTGTCAGGTCTGTTAAAAATCTACGTCAAAGTTTCTATATTATTTGCAGTGCCGACACTACAAATAATCGTGCAAATTTGTTAACAGATATATTATCAACCTTGCGAAAGAGCTTAGAATCGTGTGACATCGGGTAACTGATTGTTGATCGCACTGCCTCCTGTCTCTGCCACAAATCGTTTAAACCGTCGTTAATCTTTTGGTTAAGAGATGTTACAAGATTTGTGGCAGAGACAGGAGACTGCTGGTACATTTATTCGTTAACTGATCTCGCAAGACGCAACTTCCATCAGTTATGTTATGGCTCCTGTTTATTATCCATTTGATATCTAATGGTGCTCGGCAGCCAATGATACTTTTCAAATCAATGCTTTATTTGTCTTTTTGGTCTTTTATAAACCACTCATATTGCTTTATATACAGGTTTTATTGACCACTCATATTGCTTTATATACTTCTTTATAGACCACTCATATAGCTTATATACTTCTTTATTGACCATTCATATTGCAATAAATATTGATTTATATATACAAAAAAATAGGGATTTGTTTTATAAAAATAGCTTTTTTTTTATTTAAATAAAATAATAATAATATACAGTATTTCTTTGCTCGTAGCGTTTTAAAAGCTTACTTGACTTACCTAATGCCATCAAAATAGCATCATCTAATCTAAAAATACATCGATTAATCTCGTGGAACTCAAAAAGTTCTCACAGGAAAAAAAAAGGAAAAAAAATAAGGAAAAAAAAAAAAGAAAAAAAAAAGCCAAGCTCAAGGATGCAAAGACACAAGGATTCAAGGTTTTAAGGACTTGGGCACTCAAAGCAAAAGAAGAAAAGACATCAGTACTTAAGAACCAAAGCAATGACGAGAAAGAAACAGTAAAAGGCCAAAGCAAAGTAGCACGTATCTATAATAATTATTAGCTATCGAGTATACGTAGTAGAAGTAATAGTACCTTTCTTTAGATAGGCCAGAAGAAGACTAGCTAAGCATATACCAACAAGTAAAGAAAAGGGAAGCAGCACGCATCTGTAATAATAATTAGCTATTGTATACATGTAGTAAAAGTAATAGCACCTTAATTTAGGTGAACCAGGTAAAAAAAGACACTAGCCAAGCTTATACCAACAAGTAAAAGAAGAAGAATTGGTAGTCTTTAAAAAGAGACTTTATAAAGACCATTTAAACCCCAAAAAAAAAACAGACAATAAGATTTTACTAAAGTAAAAGTACCATTAGATCAGAAATAGAATATATATAATATTAAGAACTTACCTTTTAGAAAGAATGTTTTTTTTTAAAAAAAAAAAGAAAAAAAAAGGAAAAAAAAAGTACTTTTTTTATAGCCTCATTTTACCAGTGTTACGATTACCTACTATCGATTAAAAACAAGTTTTTTTTAAATATGGTTTAACTATTGAAACACTCAGAGAGGGTATTCATAAACAGTTTAAAATCTTTTTTATTATTATTCAAATGTAATATCTTTAACTGCAAAGGCTTTTTTCTGTTAAGGATACATAAGATTATAGTCACTTTATTTTAGTAAAAGGAATCTCATATGATCCTAAATAATATGTTGACATAACTTTGGAATCATTTATAACATTATTCCCAGCACAGATCAATAAAAGACTTTGATTAGATTTTTATATTAGGCTTTATTTATATTAACTTCACACAGTCAAATGTATGGCGTGGTTGTAATATAGTTTATTGATGATATGAGCATGTTGAATAAGGAATGACAATTACTTACCGGATCATCATTAAGTCACGCAAACATTTATCCTAACTGAGATATTATTATTAGCCATAATATCCAATCACGGAACTAGAGGATTTTATATTCATCCGTACCATCTCCTAAATAGTCCTACATCCAGAGCTATCTGAAACCATCCCAATAGCATAATTGACAATACAAACTAGGAACAGGCTAAACTAATAATTAGAAATAGTAATCATCTATTCTGTCGAATTGATCATAAATCTGTCCTAATTCTTTATCCGTATCATGTCTATAAATACTCTCACTTTTTACATGTAGAATTAATGATATTCAATCTTAGTTATCTTAACTTAATAAAGAGATACCAAGTTCTAACAGTATTTCTTTATCTTTGTTGTTATACTACTTTTACCTAAAACCCCCTATCCTAAACACCATGAAATTATCATTCAAAGGAATATAAATATCCCACCCTAAATCCCTCTTTGAAAAGGATAACTTTTAATTTGGATATAAATCTAAGAATAAAAAAGTATCTCAGAGTAATTATCGGTTTTGGGTGCTTTTTTATTACTTTGTTATCTCCGGTTTATTACAAATTGTGTCAATAATTCCTTTCCCTATTTCGTCTCATAAACCATGCAATGAGATGACTCTTTTAAACCGACAAAATTCCAAAACTTTAACATTGAATCCAACTTTTGATGTAGAAAATTACATGTATAAAATATGAAAGTCATTATTATTATGAGCAATACTTATTTTTTATTCCATCAAAGACTAAAACAGCCTTTTCGTTTCAATATGATTTTTAAGATTTTTGTTAAACAAAGTTACTCATTAATTGTAGATCCCCAGCCATCTTCTCTTGAATGCATTTGATCATCTCGGCAGTTTCCAATCAGTTCCGGTGGATAGTAGATTGGTGGGTACATGGGCGTATTGACGCCATAATAAACCATGCCATTTGCCTCATATCTTACAGGCACAGGGCGACAATAATAACTATTATTTGGATCAGCCTCATTGGTGCCTTTAGATCCTGTAATACTGTTGCTTGCCGGCTGATAAACAGGATATGTCATAGTATATACAGGCGTTCCATTTGGACTATATGAAACTATTGGAACATATGCAACATTTAAGTTTCCATTGTTAATCTGAGTAGCTTGGGTATAGAGGATAGGTGCAAATTGGGTTTGATTGTATAGACTTTGAGGCTGGTTATTATCAGTACTATTGACAAATCTTTGTGAACCTTCTGTTTCGCATATTTGTCCATTTGGTGTCGTTTTATCATTTATTTTTGTTGTATATGTTTTGGCTGGAGGAGGTATACCAAAGATAGTTTGGCTTTCAAGCCAATTAGGATCATTTTCATCGTCCAATGTAATTCTCATGTCAAGATCATCATGAACATGTGTGGCTGTTATAGTTAAGTCAGAAGACGGTTCCTCTGCAGCTTGCATGACTTTCTTAGTTGTATTCACTTTTGATTTTTTATCTTGATATATAACATTGGTGTCATCGACAAGTTCATTATTTTTAAAGCTCTCTGTAAACTGAGTCCAACTGTTTGCAGTATGCAGTTGATTGGGATGATTAGAATTGGAGTCGTAGGTGCTGACATTCTCATGATGAGGTGTTATCTTCCCCAAAGATGGTTTGTCCCATGAATCATTTGCATCTTTGTTGGCGTAATAATTATGCGCATCATTTGAATTGTAATGATAACTTTTAATTGACAAACTCTTCCGGTGAGATCCAGACTTTGATTTTTGCTGCGTTGAGTTTTCTTGGTAAGGCATTCCGTTCATATCGGATGCATCTAAAAGGCTGCTTTTGTTATTACTTTGATGCTTTATATTACTACAAGTGCTTATTCTAATTGCTACACCGTCACCATGTTTTGTAGCTATTTTATCAGACCAGCCATTGTTTCTAATAGGAGATTTTGTTTTATAAATCCCAGTATCATTATCAGATCTCTGTGAAGCAGTTGGTGAAACACTACTTCTGCTTTGTGTATTTCTATTTGATTGATTCTCATAAGCATTAGTCCAGGAATGGTTTGAATCATATTTATTAATCGTCCATGAGGTATAATTGCTACTAGTAGGTTCTGATTCAATACTTGTAGTCAAGTTATTGTTGCTATTCTTTCTATTCTCAATAATAGGCCATGAACTATACTCATGTGATAAACAATTAGCTTCAGTCATCTCGTAACTCGAAATCTGATCATTCATAGCTGTGTGTTTCGTAAAATCAGATTCAATATTTTCTTTTTGACAATCTTCTAAGACGTTTTGTTTGCGGTGAGTGTGCTCAATGTTAGCTTTATTGTCAACAATTGTGTTGTATTCCTCCTTATTAACATTACAATCTCCCATGGATAATATATTTTTGTGGTCGTTAAAATCGTCATTCCTGTCAGAAGCTTTCACAGATGTTCTCGAAGGATTATTTTTGCATGATTTTCTTGTATGAGTATGACTGCTGATATAGCAATTAAGCTTGCAAGGATTAGTTTCTGGTTGGATATTGCTATTGTTCCATAAAATAGTACTTGCTGTTTTTAATGAGCCATTAACTTGTTTAGATGTATTTTGTCGACTAATTGCAGTCCAATCATTAACATTACTTTGGGAGTCTGTTGATGTATATGTAGTATAAGTATCATATGAGAAACCTTTTTTTTTTTTTTTTTTTTTTTTTTTTTTTTTTTTTTTTTACCTTTCAAAGTCTTCAATTTTTTATCGTCCACAGTTTCCCAAGCTAGTCTTGATGATTGATTTCGTCGAATATATCTTCTCTTAGGTGTAGTATTCGCATTTGGTGATGAAGAGGTAGCTGTTTTTGAGCTTTCATTAGAGAGCTTATCGTGATCAGTGTCTATTTTATTTTAAAAAAAATAATTTAGTCTTCAAATAATAAGTATAACCAATATTACAGAAATTTACAATTAAAGTCTTTTTTAATGGGAATTCTTTTGTCGCCAGTAATAATTGATGCTCTACTGAGTGAGTTGTTGGCCAGTAACTCTTTCAGGGCAAACTCATTCCATGCATTACTTGATGGTTCAGGCTTTAGAGAGATTTTATAATCATTCTCGAAGTTAATATTTTTATTGTTGTTTGTTGATTGCTGTGAAGTACACACATCATTCTTCAGTTCGGTATTTTGCTTTTGGTTTATAGACTCAGAACCGTGTGTATCTTGTGAATTTAGTGAATTTGTTACTGACAACACACTATTAAGATTAAGAGTGGAACATTTGTCTGTATTTTCAGTTTCTGATGTTTTCTGGCTAACAAAAGATGTATCGTCAATAGTTAGTTGCTCAGGGATTACATCAACCGGTTTATCATCACAAAGATTGACCATTGCAATGTTATCAGAAGCGGTCTTGTTGTTCATGTCGCTACCTTTATTACGCAATTCATCCTCTTTTGCTGCATTAGAACCTTTAATGACACAATCATTCTTGATGTTATCGTCTGAATCAAGTATAGCTTTCTCGGATGACTCAGATGTACTGGGGTATACGGCAGTTAAAATGGTAACTTTATCATGTTCCCAAAGCTTATCTGGAGTTACAGTTGACCAAGCATTCTCAGTGTTAATGTGAGTAATAGCTACTTTGTTATTGCTATAATACAAACTGGAGGATCGGTTGCCATGTTGGTTTTTATTTCCACTGTAGTCTTTTTTTCTAAACCAGGTCGAATTATATGGCTTGTCGAGCGATTGAGAGGCATTTGTGCTATGCTTATGCTGATCAAATAGGTTTTTTTGAGGTGCTTTCTTATTTTCATATGGAAGAGATTCCTCATTACTATTACATCTGCAACTTTTCTCCTTAAAAGGCTTTATGCTACTGAAGCTGACATTTTCAGTCTTCAATGATTGTTTACTAAAAGCGTGCGATCTGTTCCAGGTAGTGTTTGATGAAAGGGAACTGTCTGTTTGCTCTTCTTTTTTCTCTTTGAGAGAAAGAATGGTGTTCTGATCCATTGAGGACCCAAACTTATTTTTTATGTTTTCGTTCTTTGCTGTTCTTTCTTTGCTTTCCATAACCGTCTTCTTTAAATTACTATTTGAGTCATTTTTTGCAAGCCATTCGTTATATAGTTCTGTGTATCTATCATGATCCTCGTAATCTATTTCAAATACTGGCTCGGATATTTCCTGTTGGATGGTAGTTACAGTTTGGCTATTACTTTCGGAGAGTCTGTCCTTTGGTAAAATTGAATTATGATCGTTGTCTGACTCTTGAAGGTCACTATCACTGCAATTGGAATCATGAGAGTCGGAGCAATCAGAATCATAGCTGTCATTATCTGACGGTTCAGTATAATCGTCATCAGACATAGCTATTGTTTGAGAAGCTTCAGAATCGTCTTCACCTAAATATTCTAAATTATGTTGTCGTCTAGTTTTAATAAACCGCACCATATTCCAAAATACAGAATGAAAAAAAAAAAAAGATTGTACACAAAAAATTTGTTCACAACCCAATAAAGGTTGCAGTCTGATAGCCAACACGGGCTTTTCTTTTTTAAATATACTTAGAAAGCATATCTATTACATACCTTGTGCGAAGCGATAATGCAATAAATTAAGCAACAGTAAAAACTTGTAGTGGAATACAGCTGTCGGCTCGTTGTACACTCTTATAATCTAATACTTGTGGGCATCGTGCGGCTTTTTTTTTTTTTTTTTTTTTTTTTTCAAATTACGATACTGGATAGGATTCTTGTGGAATATGCGTGAACAATTAATGAACTTTTCTTCCAAAATGACTTCAATTTCCAAAGGTCTGCATCTGAATGAAAAATATTTCATAATAAATACTGATTGTTAGAGGGTTTTTGATAAAAGATGAAGCTGCTATCTATGATCGTCAAATTAGATTATGGGGACTTGACGCACAGCAACGGTAAATAGAATACTATACTTTCTGCTATACTTATGGGTTTTGTAACTCGTAGTATTGGGAAGGCACACATTTTAATTGCAAGTGTTCGCGCATTAAGTAATGAGGTCTGCAAAAATCTTGCTCTAGCTGGTGTCGCTAGCATTACATTACTTGATCACGAAATTGTCAATGAATATGATTTGGGATCACAGTTTCTATTGCGCGAAGACGATATTGGAAAGAATGTAATATCTATTTTTCACTTTCAAATTGAAATAATCACATAACCACTGATTTTAGAGAGCAGAATCAGCTGCGCGTAATATTCAGTTGTTGAATCCTCGTGTTCATGTTTATGTTGACACAGAAAATATTTCAGAAAAACCAGACAGTTATTTTGAATCATTCAACATTGTTTGTTTAATTCACTCTGACTATGAAACTATGGTAGATATCAACTGTTTTGCATTCTATAATGTTAATACTAGGTTGTTTAGATCCGAGTTAATCAGCTAAGGAGAAAGATAAAGAAACCATTCTATGTAGCAGATGCGTTTGGTTGGTTTGGTTACATATTCTGTGACTTGGTAGAGCATGTCTACATACCGTAAATAGGATATCTCGTTAATGGTGCTGAATGAATTAAAAAATAATGATAGAGAAAAAAGTTCCAGTAAAAAGTCAGAAAGAATTGCATATACAGAACAATATGCAAGCCTAGAGAGTTCATTATCAAAAGATTGGTCAAGAATGTCCTTAAAGATACTCAAAAAAAGAATATCGCCTCTTGCTTTTGTTATTTACAGTAATATTTTGAAATTAATGGCATTTGCAACTTATTAATTAAAATATGGTACATTAGTTTTATTAATGTTTCAAAGGGATTATGGCACGTTTCCATGTGAAGAGAATGAAGATTTTATAGGAGAAAAAATAAATGAATACCTTGAAAATATGGGCATTTCTGATTCAACTTTATTCAATGTAGCTTTGTTTAAGTAAGTAGCATACTTGATTCTATTATGTATTTGTCTGACCTTTTTTTTTCTTTAAAAATAGAGAGGCTTGTGCACTGTTACATACAGAGATATCTCCAGTGGCAGCAATACTAGGTGGGATCTTAGCTCAAGATATATTGCGAACGCTTTCTGCTAATGAACTACCCATAAAGAATTGGCTTTTCTACAACGGACTTGACGGTAAGTGATTCGTACGTCCCCATATTTCCCTCAGCCAAACTATCTTATTATACATAAAAACTTACTGCTTGGTTATAGAAACAGGATCACTGCATCATTTATGATGAACATTTACTTAAACTAATGAGATCCATTAATTTGCTATATTAAAGTTTATAAATTGAAGGATGCTATTTTTGGACAACGGTTTCAGAAATACTTTGTATGTAATTTAAGCTCGGATTAGGACATTTTATTGGACATGGATTTAATGATAGCATATTCCATTTGATCTGACTGTTCTTTTATTAATAATGTAAACGCTAAATTTTACCTCCACGTTTTTATACTGATAGGGTATATGAAGTGTCAGTCTCAGTCATCAAGACATAAACAAAATAAGAATAAAAGTGCTTACCTCCGAAAAGTAAAGCAATCATCGATTGCAGCCTAGTTCTGCTTCCTTTTCAGAAGAGAATGGCAAGAATTTTGTTTACAGTGTAGAATTGACTGTTGTTTAGAAAGGCTTAATGAAGCCGGGAGTATGACCATGTCCATAAATGAAAGACCAGATAGTGAAAGAAGAGGACCAGAGAGCGAGACAATAGAGTTTTTTTTTTTTTCTTTTTCTTTTTACGCATGTTGTTTTTAAACTGAAAGGAAAAAAAAACGATGAATAAACAAAACAAGTCTTCCATTCACTCTTTAAATGTCTTCTTTTCTTGGAACACGACGCGTACCCCTGTTTTATCATTTTTTATCTTATCAGGTCAGTTATGATGCAAAAATTGATTGTTCTTTAACATTTGCTTGAAGCAACTTATGCAAAAAGAGGATAAGATATAAATGTAACTCTCACATCAAAGTTCAAAACTACATCTGCCTCTTTTATATGATTAGCAAAGAAGCAAAGAGATGCCCCTTTTTTTGTAGCTTTCTAGAAGGAACCTGAAACAAGATTTACCTTTTCAGGGTTTGAACATTTATCGCACTTTTTTTTTTTTTTTTTTTTTTTTTTTTTTTTTTTTTTTTTTTTTTTTTTTTTTAGTTTGATGTTGAACAACAAAAAGGCTTTATGTAGTGTACCTCATATCTCTTTCTATTCTTTAATATGGTCTTCGTATTCTTCTTTCTCAGCCCTTTCTCAGTTTCAACGTTAACATCGTTGATGCTGTTGGCACAAGATGAATTTTTAGATTTTACTTGTATAGATAAATCATGCTTTATTTTCCCAAAGAAAAACAGAGCGTGTTAAACACCTTAAGCCATAATTGCGGACGTAAAAAAAAAGTCTGGAAAACGCACACTTGTATACTTTTACCTCTTCTCAATAAGCTAGTTTAAGTAATTTGAACTCAGCAACTATTAGTCAGAATGAATAGCCTTTGTTGATGGCTTCGTTGACTTTGTCTTATCTTTTTAAATCATGTCAACCTTTTAGACGTTTGAATCTGTCTTTGGGTAATTACTCTCCACTGTCAAAAGCTCGACTTTGATAAGTCAATATTAGGATCTGTTACGATGAGACCCGACAGGTGAATACTTTAGTTTTTTAATAACTATTCTCATTTTTTGAAGTGATAGGATTCATCAATACTTGAAAAAAAATTCGAAAAGGAAATTGCTTTATAAAATTTTATCGGAGGTAAAAAAATTCATGAGTCTCATTGAGTCCTACGGACCATATACTGGCTTTTATTTATTTATTCTTTTCTGAAAGAAAAAATAAGATGACACGGTTACCACTTTTGAAAAAATTAGAGTCATTATTACTATGTTGTATTTGAAATGAATTTGATCAATTGGTGAAATTTATTAAAAAACCTCATTGAAGTTAGGATGTATTCATAGTAATTCATATAAACAAGTTCAAATAAAATGCATAAAAAATAATATAAAAGCCCTTTGGAGATCAAAGGTAAAAAAGGAGTGAAAAGTAAAGAATATGGTGAAAATTTGAAGAGTGTTTATGCAGTGATTTATACATTTAAATTATTGAAAGGGTCAAGAATCAAGAGAAGCTGTATCACTGACGTCTGTCTTACAATGCAAGTTGTCAGCTTCACGACGGATGGAATACACTTTATTTCGAAACCATTGCTATATTTTTGAGAAAAAAATTCGTGCAAATAAAATAGAAAAAATAGTGCAAAAGATCAAATTTAGCGTAGAAGCAGGAAAAAATTTAGATCAAAAGAAAAAAATGGTGCAAAAGATAAAATAATAGCAATAATGAATACATATAAAAGAAAAAAATTAGCAAGTAGAAAATAAATAATATATCAATACATGAAACTTACCTATAACTCGAAACCTACATTCAATAATAAAAGAAGCAACAGCTGAGTATTAATAAACAAAGTACCAAGTTATTGAAGTTTAAATATACTAAAGTGTATCCAGGGTAACACAGCGATAATCGTGCTGAAAAGTCGAAGAGTTTTAGGTAAAGCTCATCGTTCTTCATTCGCTTCAGATCTTCTTCTTCTAGTTGGGCCTCTTCTTTCAGTCACAGCGCGTTGAAATCTCTCTGGTATTTCACTATTCAAGCGAAGGTTACGAACAATATGAATCATGCTTAGGCATGTCACCAAACCCCGATTCCATAAACATTCACAAAGTTCTTCAGCACCTGAACTGTTTTACACGATCACTTTGCAATTTTGGTTTGTACATCCAAGAGACAAAAAAAAAGTCAGCAAACAATTTTGATAGTCATTGATCAGAGTATTTGATTACCTAAGTAAACCATGACAAATAACTTCAGGATTATTTCGTCTTTGATATGACCGTGGATCCGGCAGTCTCTTGAAGGTTGTCAAACTACGATGTCCACAAGAGGGGCAGCACTGACTTGTTCGAAACTCATCAATCAAATGCATTAAGAATCCATGTTCCTTCAGCAGCCTTCTTAACCCGACGCCTCTCACAGGTTCTTGATACCGGGTATTTGGAGCGGAATAGCTACCTATAACAAAAATAATATAGTTTCCAAACTCATTTTTCAATTTGGTGACCATATCCTTGCCTTCTACTGTGCCTGGACAATTTAAATTTTCGGTGAAAGAGATGAGTAGTCAGATGATTGGTTGTAGTTTTAGTACATGTTTTTGTAATAATTCAGTAATCAATGCACGATTTCTAAAGTATTTTTCAAAATTTTGTAGACCTAAAGATTGAGAATTTACAAGAGTAGCTTTTGCATTTTGTACTTCCTGTGGTTCAACAGCTTCACAGATGCAACGATACTTCTTTGTTTTCTCCATCTTATCTTAACAAGACATGGTGTATCTATATGTGCGTAGTGCATCAGCAGTAGAGTTTTCATATAGTTTCACGAAGTCGAAGCACATTAAGTTCTTGAGGTTTCAAAGCTGCAGAATTCATATGAGTTATCTCGGCCCAGAGATTCATTTTATTAACACCATTAATCCACCAACGGTCAAAAATATTTTGACAGAGGATTTTATTATCAATTGTTGCATGACCAGGTATCCAAACTCTGCGAAGAGGAACGCAATTGAAAAATAGGTAATCTGAGAGCTTTAAATAAGAGAGCAACCTGATAGAAGGCCATCATATATTCATATGGGTTAGCTTTGACATCGTAATAAATATTGTTCTGTTCCAATGTGTATCGAACGGGATACGAAGTCAAGATGGGTGTTAGTCTTTGCAAAATTTGGTTGTAAATCGGATCTTGAAAAGGAAGTTTGATAATCTGAAAGTGAGTGTATGTATTAACTAATTGCAGGAATGGGGGGGGTTTCATAAAATAACAATTTATTAAGTTAAACAACACAGCAAAGCAAAATCATCTTTATGAGAATAAAGCCATACACATTTGTGTTTGGCGTCAATTAATTTTTGAACAGCATGTCTTACTTTATGTAACGTGTCATGTTGGCTGACACCTACACGATCTAGTAGTTTCTTATAATCATCATCCTGCCAAAATGCATAGCCTATCATGTGCCGAATGGTATCTTTAGGAAGATCAAAAGCAACCACTTGAACGTCCTTCTTTTGATCATCAACAATAGGTGTGAGTCGGTTAATAGCTTTAACAAAAAGGGATTTGTGAGTTCCTTTTTTTTTGTAAAACAAATGTCAATTGCAAGTTCTTACCTTTATCAGTAATAACAGTTTTATGCTTATGCTTCATCCTTGTACGTTCTTTACCACGTCCTTCGCTAAACACAATGTTTACTTCAAAACTCAACTTTTTCTGCTCCATATTTTCAGATTTGGATAAGTCAAGAGAAAAAGGATCGCTACGTACTATTTGATGATTTTAATAAGGTATACTAATGTTCTATTTTTATTTATGCTACCTAAATCAGAGTTATCTTTTGATTTTAATTCATGCTTGCTTCTAACTTTTACTGCTGAATCAACCCTAGTTTGTTCATTTATTTCCGACATCAACCATTGGCATAATTCTGATTTGGTAACTTCTGTTTCTGTTTTTCTCAATACGTCTTTCACTTTCACTGTCATTTCAGCTTTATTACTTTCCGAATTTTTATGCTTCACAATAATAATCCAGTTGATACACGCCTTCTTACAGAGTGAAACAAGCTCCTCAGGTGATAAATCGTTCTGCTCATCATCGTAATACTGAAACTGGGCACGAATACCATGATTCCACAGTTCATTTACAAGGTCCAATCGTTCCTGTAGCAAAACCTTACCAAAGCTGGCAACATAGACGTCACATCGTTTGGGTGCCCATGCACCAAAGCTTCTCAATTTTTCGTTCTTGGCTTTTGTTAGATATTTAACTTGCCCAGACTGGTGAATATCCAGATGCCGGATCAGTTTTTGAACAGCAATATTAACTCCCACTGCTCGAAGCTTACGATTTGCAGTTGCATTGGGATGAGCAAAATGTTGAATGAGGAAATCGTATCTGCCGCCAACTGCCAATACGTCCTTTCGTTTTGAATCAATTGTATCACTGATAGCTTCAAATATCAATCCACCTTTATAAAAATGGTTGTTGTAGACTAATAACGGGTGAAATATGATCTTGTGATGGATTCCAATATGTTTGGCGACAATGAGTAGCATTCTCAATGCACCGATATTTTCTCTAAATGTGGTTTTATGGTTTCCTGTTAACAACAGCTCCACTTTTCTCGCAACAGTTTCCAATTCTCCTATATTCATTTTAATATGAATTAAATGCTGGTTTTTAATTAGATTACCTTGAACGTTAAATAGAGATAACTCATCCAGGACACTTCTTTGAATATGAAATTTTAATTTTAATACATTTCGCACGGCTGCAAATGATGGTACTCTTCCTAAGCTAGACAGAGCAACAAGTACTCCTTTGCGAATATCAGGAGGAACACGACAACTGTCCAAGATAAGGTCGGCGATGTTTGTATGGTTGATCATAAAATAAAAATTGCCATTTTTGTATGGCGGCAGCTCATCCAACACTTCCTCTACTACTTTAAGAACCTCTGCATCAGGTACCATGAATGCTGCAGTCTCTCTGTGCACAATATCAAAATCAGCTTCAAGAACAGCTTCGGGTTGGCCACCGCTCTGATTTTCTCGATAGACTCTATCAAATGTGAACCGTTTTAATTCGGGAAACCCTTTCTGGCGAGCAATAAAACGAGCAAATGGAACAGTTTGGTCATAAGGAAGTTGGTTCAAAGAACCTCGAGAATCCATCATATAAACAGGGTTTTTCCAATTCCATTCATATAAATCATTTTTGGGAATAAGCAGAGGAGATGATACCTCAATTGCACCGTGGCGTTTAAACACTTTTGCCATATGATCTCTAATACGATCAAAAAAGATATAGCTGTATGGATCAAAAGGTACTTCCATGTTCGTTTGGTAATCGTATGTGAAATCTTTAAGTCGGTCTGGAGATTGTAAGAACATAGCAGACATTAGCTTGTCGTAATAGGGTGTATTCGGATTTGCAATAGTTCGTACACATTCCTTGATATACTCATCCTCCAGCTTTGGCGGCAAGAGGTCACTGCGTAGTAGTTCAAAACTATTGGGACGATCTTTGGGCTGCGGTGAGAGGAGCATGCTAATGATTTTCTGCTGATTGACATAGTTTGCAGGAAAATCTTGCGGAAATTTACCATTACGCAGCTCATTCAATACAACAACTCGCTGCATGCCTGTGGAAAATTGATAGCACATTTCAAAAAAGATGACACCCAAAGAAAACATGTCAACTTTCTGGTTATAACGCATACCTGATGTGGTTCCAGTGGTCGGATTAGGCATAACTTCAGGAGAAACGTAGAATGTGGTACCAACACCAGTAGTCATACTTTCATCCAAGTTTTGGTTTGAAGCAGAGTAACCTGCATAACTTGCAGAAACATTGCTATTTTCGGTATTATTGTAAATACGAATTTGGCTTGCAGTACGAGAAAATGATTGTCCATCTACGAGGGTTTGATTCGATGTGGCCAGGCCAAAATCACCAATTTTTACATCATTATTTGAGTCCAAGAAGATATTTGCAGGTTTTAAATCACGGTGTATCAAGCCTTGAGAGTGTATGTGAACCAGTCCTTCCAAGATGTGTCTAAAAAGCCTCCATGCTTCCTGTTCATCAATCCCTTCATCAATTACATCCCTGAGTGTCTTTTTTTCACAGTATTCCATTTGAATATATAAGACTCTAGTAGTATAATAAGATTTTGAGCCATCAGAACTCTTTTCAGTACTCTTTTTCTTGCTTTTAGGTGTTGCTTTCTTCACTGGAGTTGGCTTGTATTTTTCTGTGCTGATAGTATTATTTGTGCTATCGCCAGTGCTCATATTATTATCTATATTATAAGAGCCAAAGGATATGAAGTTAGTATCATAATCATCATCATCATCTTCTTGATCTGAGTCCTCTTCATTTTCTTTATCACTTGCACTGCTGTTACTTGTATTGTCATCATTAAAATAAATATTTGAATAACTCCTGCTTTTACTCTTAGATGCGTGTTTTTCTGTAGATAAGAAATCATCAAACTGTTTGTACGCGCTAACATCTGCATCCTCTTCGTCATAATTCGACACTTCCATATCATCTTCGTCGGAATATCCCTCACTGTCACTACCACTGCCCCTAAAATTCGTTCCATCTTCATCCTCAAACCAAGTAGCAAAATATCGAACAACATACTGATGATGTAAGCTGGATAGAGAATGAACCTCTCTCAAAATCTTTTTCAAATCTTCACTGTCTTTTGGATCCAGCCTAATCTTTTTGATCGCATATAATCTGCCGTCCAAGCGGTTTCGTACCTTGATGACCTCACCAAACCCACCTTTGCCCAAAAATTCTATTTCTTCAAAATCTGCCTTATAGCGTGATTCTTTAATATTTGAGGATACAAGCTCTGTTGATACATTTGGTATATTATTTTTTGTTACTGGATAATTGGATGCGGCGAAGATTCGATTTGAAACAGGTTCATTCTTTGGAGAAAACAGTACTTGTTCTGATTCTAATATATTATGAGGAGACCTGCTTCTCATCTTATTTTTACCAGAACGAGCATATGTTGTGGCTACACAGTTTATATATTTTTTTTTTAAAAAAAAAAAGCGTAAAAAGGAGTGTATCATAGACTTACCATTTATTTCCATACTAGGCTTAGATGGTTGATCACTAGACAGAGGTAAATCTGTATCGTTCAAAAAAGGATCGTTCATTAACTCTATAGCTGTCGGTCGTCTCTTAGGATCTGAATCAAGTATTCTTTTGACAAAGGCATTTGCAACAGCAGGAAGTGCTCCAGAAGCAGTATTTGAAAATGCATCAAAATTTTCAAATTCATTTGTCACTTCTATACCCCAAAACATCTCAAGAAATACAATACCCAGGTACCAAATGTCTGTTTTTCGGCTATAAATTCCAGGTCGTTCCTGTACTTCAGGGGGTAACCATGACGAAGTCAACTCAGATGATGTATTTTCAGTGTTCTCTAAAAAACGGTTGGATCTATTCAAGTCTACAAACAATCAGTGCCAGTTAGTAGTCTAATAGAAGAATTTTGAACAACAGATATTACCGTGCAATCGTTTATTGTAACTAATGTGAGCTAGTTTGATAGATTGATGGCCGGTGCAAAACACATTATTTGATCGAATTTCTACATAAAAATATATTATGAAGATGTCTAAACAAGACAAACAGGTCGATTTTTACCTCGACATATAAAACCATTTAAATGAATGTTGTTCAAGGCCCAAAGTAATTGCTTCATGTATTTGCGAATAATATTTAACCTCAAGCCACCACCACAATTGACTAACAAATCATATAATGTTCCTCTTTGCTCATTCTCCATTAAAATATATAAAACCCAGGATCCTCTATCGATTTCATTGCGATCTAAGCGAGCGTCGTATATACTAAGGATATGTGGGTGTCTGATCTTTCGAAGCCGGTCAAGCTCTCTTTCAATATCCTGAAGCTTTCTTTTGCCAGCTAGTGTTGTATAATAAGAGCCTGATATATTGACTTTTTTTACTGCTAGTAACGCCGGTAATGATAAATTATCAGCGCTTTCTGTTCCAATTCCATCCTCTGAGAACGTATAATTGATAGGTTGAGCAATATATATTTCTCCAATAGCGTCCTTTCCAATACAAGGTCCCAGAGTGATTGCATGAAAACATATTTTCTAAACAACAATGAGTTAATCATTTCTAATCACAGTTCAATAATATGCACTCATTACCTTTGAATTATCATTTGCTTCTTCTTTTTCTATTGGCACAACAATTGAATTATCAAACAGGATGAGCTTAGAGTCTGTATTCATATCATAATTGCTATTCATATACTGGAAATCCAATTGAATATCATCCTCTGCTGTATCAGTAAATCCAACGAGTTTTTGTTGTCTTTCTTCCCGTGCTGCGCGAGCATGCTCTCTTTTTCGTTCAATATCCTGCTGGATTTTTTCATTCATCACTGCAGACTGTACACGCAATTCGGCTTCACGTTCTTTTCGTTTCCTATTCTGTTCTTCAATCTCACGTTCCTTTTCTACTTTTAAGTCGTGTTCATTCCTAATCACCATTTGTTCATGAAGTGTGAGTTTTGAAGTTGGAGGTGGAGGTGTATTATGGTTGGCTAAAAATGCTCGTATGAGGTCACTTAAATCGTACATCATTTCTTGACCTAAAAGCCCTTGGGCGGTTTTTTGAAGAGAGTTCAATAGTTGTTGGATAAGTAGAGGAGATAAGCCTTTGGAATTAATGAGGTGTAACTCAGGAGGCTTATTTGGATATGACTTAGGAAAACGAACTTTGAGATCAATAGTAACATAAGCTTCATTCTCTTCAACCCCTAACGGATATAAGTGTAATATGAACTCAGGATCTGTATAAGTAACCTTGTGATTCGTCCAAAAAAGATCTCAGTACATGTACTACGATTTTATTTCATTTTTCGTTTTACCTTCCAAGCAGATTTATTGGTAACTTCTCGAAAGTCGTCCATGAAGATGGCTTTTAAGGCTTCGATTTCATTTGTCTGAATTTCCTTGAGCTCTTCAAAATTCATTTTTTCAATTGTTATCGATCTTTTTTCTTGAATTTGTAATGGATAAAATGACTTTTTTTGTATAAAATAGTATCTTTTTATTCCATTTCTTGGTTAATCTATAATAAAATTGTTGCCTTTTCCAACGTAAGAAAGACTTGAAAAACGGCAAAAAAAAAAGAGAGAAGCAAGATTCAAAAAATAACATTGTGCGATGACATTGAAAAATTCAAAAAAGCAGACTGACTCTCAATTTTTACAAAAAAGGATTGGCCTAGATCCATCAAGCGCTGTTATAGATGTTAAGTGCTTGATGATTGATCATGAAGAAGTCGTCCAATCTTTCTAAGCAAAGCATCGAACTCATAGTTATTCTGATGCCATCATTGCTGGTTTCATATTTAAAATCTCGTAAGAATGCTTTAATTACTATTTTAACTCTCAAAGATAAAAAGACGGGAAGAGTGCTCATTGTTAAAAGTAATATACATGATTCACATAGATATGCAGTTTTAGCTCCAATAAATCTAAACGAATGTAATGCTGACATCAGAGTAGTGTTCTCAAATACCAGGTAACAAAAATAATTTCTGTATCATGCGCAAATGCACTTGTGGATATTCTTGTACGTGATATGTCTAAAACTTTAAATATACCTACAAGCACTATTACTAAATATACTCAGTATTGACTATACAAGCTATATCTATTATTGCGCATTCTTACTTGGGCTGAATGCTATTTCAAGTTGTTAAAATTGCCAACAATATCAACGCTTTAATTTATGCACAGCGTCATGGAATGTATTTCTTGCCAAGGTATTGATTATTACTTTGAGTTAAAAAAGCGATTGAATCCTTCTTCCTTAGAGCAAACTACTATTAGTTGCTACGTGATTTTTGCTTTTATTATTAAGAATAAAAATACAAAGCTTCAAGGAAGCTGTTTCTAACTTTTAATCTGAACAACTTGCTGTTGATTGCGAGTGATTTCTTCGATGCAGGGAGCTTTATTTGAAAGATAGAGTCATCTTTTGATGATTTGTTAGCAAAGGAAGGATACGGAATAGACCAGTGATGTATTATCATATCATGTGCAGCTTCAAGTAGTTTAAACGATTGAAATTTAGTATTAGTTAAGCTGCATTTAAAAGAAGCTCAAGAAAAATACTTGCTAGCTTATAAACATGTTATTTAGAAAGCACAGAACACAAACAGCTTTCTGGTTTTTATGAACTTGTCATTAACACTTTAACTGAAACTACATAATGGTTCAATGAAATGACCAAAGAGCGTTCGATTCGTTAATTGTAAAAAGTTTTGATCATCCCTTTCAATTCATCAACTAAATCGAATATACCTGACAATATAAGGTTTACTCTTTGACAAGATGTAAGTATATTGTCTTTTTTATTTAGACTGTATCATCATTTTGCTTGATGATATAATTTTCCTTGCTGGGATTGTTTTGTACTGTACTTTTGATTTAATGTAGAATCATCATTGAATTTTCTTAATGAAAATTGGGATAATAAAACTAAAGTACAATCCTATTATTCAGATCCCTAGGAACCTTACAATTTTTAGCTTAACATAACTTTGGTATTTACCATATTTAATTAAAAATAATAATGAATGAAGCTTTTTTTATTAGTTATGCAAAAGTATTAATCTGGAACATTTTGTCCAATCTTGGTGTCATATACTACGTCTCATACTTGACTCTATCTGGATTACAGTTCCAAAGAAAAGCTATGGAAACATAATAAGTTTCAAGTGAAAAATGGAGATTGATATGTACTTATTGAAAATAATTGAAGTTTACATATCTTCATTTTCGGGACTTCTTTAAAAGCCTCTTGCTTTTTTCTTTCTTGCTTATTTCTTTATATTCTCAGGCGCAATTAACAAGCTCTGATTTCTATAAGAGGTGATTAAGCATAATAATAAGGAAGATATGTGTTAAATAATAGTGGTATTTGAATCTGCGATGGATTACACAAACAATGGAATAGTAGCAAACAGCCAATGCGTCGATGGTATCTCCTCAAAAATAAGGCATTAATATTTTTTTTGTATATAAAGGATAGTGTAGCCAATAGTACTACTATTTTGTACTATACGTAACCATTGATAGGGAAGTAATAAATCGAAAGAATCGCAATTACTGTTTGATCACAGAAAATAGTACACGCAAATAATTCATCATCTACCTAAATAGAAGAGGGCATTTTAAGTCATTAAAGGTAGTTGGTAACCCATAGAGAGACAGTCATATGATGGATATACTGCATGGTCAAACTTATGCAAAATATAGCAAACGAAACTCGCATTTAGGAAGACGATATTATGGATACGAGCAGCAAGAGGAATGGACAAAAGTCGGAAAGACTTTAAAAGAAGTGAATATGAATTGAGAATGATAAAAAAAGTTGGGCTCAATCGTGTGCTGTAACCAATAATCCAAAAGTACTTTATAAGAGTGATTGTATGGAAGCATCAATAAAAGATAAAATGATAAAATAAAAAACAAGCCTTCAAGGATTCCCAAAAAAGGTTCATTGGGTTTTCTTTTTTAAACTGACCTTGAACTCAAACTGAGTGTTAGTGAATTAAATGATCATGGAATCTCTCTCTCTCTCTCGCTCTTCTCTGAGGCATTTAATTGGTATAAGTTGTGTTTTGTATATAAAGTATGTATACTTTAAACAGTATTATTTCCACTTGTTGATGAAAGCAAATATCACCTTTAAAAGATTGCCACTTTATTATTAAATCTTGCTCTAACTGTTTCAAGCAAATAAAAAAGGTGGCTGTTCCGAACCAAATGTAGTAAATGCATAATGTGGATACACAAGAAATTCGTGATCTACTAATGAAGCAAACTTATATGTATGGCTTTTTCTAATCAAATGCTGTGCATAGACACAACTTTATTCAACGTTATCACTAAACAAGGGAAAGGCAATAAAGGATTTAAAAAGCATTACAGAATTTCTCTAAATATTTTCATTATTGTATAAAGCAACACTTTACTAGATCTATTGCCAACATTAGGTAACACAGAGTACAACGTAAAAAAAAAACACAAACAAACTATCAAATAATCTAATTTTTTTTTTCTTTTTCTTTTTCTTTCTTTTTTCCTTCTTCAACAAAATGCATTTTATACCTGAAGCATGTTACAGAAGGGTAAATTAATAACATACAAAAAAAAAAAAATTAAAAGTATTTTAGCCTTTAGAACCTAGAGCTTTGGTTTATAGTCGAGGAACTACTGCGATTATAATGGGAGCCCTGTTTTTGGCATTTTGCGGTTATTTAATAAATTTAGTAAACAGATTGGACTTCATATAAATTTGATTCTGACAATTGAATAGATATATCATGATCGTCCTTTAATTCAGAACTCATCAGAAGAAATCACGTCGTATATTGAAACACCAGATATTGAGTTTTGTATACAAAATTCAACTATGCAAGTTGTTCACTGCTCAGCAATGTATTATAATTGGTCTACTGTACCTATTGATAATTGCTGGCAAAGGTTCTTTAGACCTGGTGCTAATGATGGAAGTACATCAAAATGCTGGGTTTTTGAAACAAACAACACGTACCGTATGACAACAGGCCTTACGTATGACAACAGAGATGCCTTGAGAAGACTAGATTTTTATTGGAGGATTGATAATTTATATAATGTATCTTATGCTTCGCTTTCAGTTCCTGCGATGGCAATTCAACTTTATGATCCTAGATTTAGTTCTTGGAAAGCTTATACTGTAGGTAATACACCTATTGAGGTAAGCAGTAACAAATAAATCAAGATTTTCTTTTAAAGTTTTATATATTAGACATTAATGTATACCAACATCAAACTTGGTGCAACCAGAGCAACTACTTATATGAACCATACATCATCTATTTTTTATTCTCCAGAGCGTTATCGAGCTATTAGACCACGCGATGCTGCTGCTATTATTGGATTTGTAATTATAATGAGTTCATAAACTGAAACTAACAGCATATCTTAGACACCAAACTATATCGATATCAATACCCTCCCCAACTTTCAACAAAATTGGCCACTTTCTGATAATCCACCAGCACCTGTGATTAATCGAAGTGTAAGATTCTTATTTTTTTGTACGCCCTATTGATTTCTTTATTAGCTTTTTCATGGTCTTTTATCTGTTCAATTAGCACAGAGTACAATTGATGTCAAGGTACGTTATATAACATGATTATTATATACTAAACTACTCGTAGACAGAAGTCAGACAACATACTTTACTTGCTTCTCTTGCTTTAGCAGGTGGTTGTTATGGTGTTTTAACAACAGTCTATATTTTATTTTTTGGTATGACAAGACTAACACCTTGGGGCTTGGTACATCATGTGCCTGTATTCATTAGTAAAAGAAAACATAAGAAGGAGGAAAATGATACATTCATGCAAGATCAGCCAATGTCAACTGCTTCTTCAGCTAAATCTGTCTTACCTTGGTTCTTTCGTAATAAACCAAACAATCATGAGACAACAGGCAGACCAGAAAGTATGACAACGATACCACTAAATAAGGAAACCACGGAAATGAAAACTTTTGAAAAAAGTCCAGTCGAAGAAAACTTTTTTACGTTGGATATTCCATCGGGAAATAATAATATAGCTTCAAGCCAACAGGCTTATGAATCCTTTTTTGATAAACAAGCTCAAGCGCCTTCACAGCCACGATCACCCTTAACTAATGATCCCTTTACATTGTCACCTGCAAATGACACTAGCATAAAATCAACAAATGAAGCACCCACTGCAGATGTTCACACGATACACAACATACTTCTTAAAGAACAAGCACGAAGTAATGAGCTTAGTTCAAGAGTGGAAGAACTTGAAGTCATTCTAGCAGAATATTTCATTGATACATCCTACGTAGACCAACTACGTAAAAGAAGAAAATCATTTGATACAGATTCTCCAGTATTAAAACGCGGTACTACTTTTTTTAATAAATAAAAAAAACTAATTCTTTCCTTCAATTGATGGTAATGTGGTATGATGATGTAAAATAGTATAAGATCTATTTTGTCTTGTCAGAGCCCAGAAATCAGGAACCATCAAAAAGTATCTTTCCATGGCTTCTCTGAACCTTATTCTGTATTGTCGTGGTGACACGATCGTCGGTTCTTTACCTCCTCCTCCTAATATTCCAGACTCTTTTACCCAGCTTTCAAGCTTTTTATCCCATGTAAAGGTTCTGATGAAATCTAAATGAACGCTTTATTATTTTATATAGCAGCTGTAAACCTATATTTACCAACAATGCCTACAACCAATTCTTGTCTTTCTGTATCAATACCTACAAGTAATGAATAATCCATCACATTTCGGTTGGACAAGAACAATGTGTCATTATGAAGAGAACTGCGGAGTATTTCTTTTGAATGTGCGCGAATGAAAAGCGGTGATTGATAAATCACTAAACGATAATATCATGAACAAAATGACTTTGGTGTTACAAAACTTACATTCTACTAAGTTTTCATCCAACAAGACTTCATCTTGCTTTCCAGTGGATTGAACATGTCTATTCCTCATTGAACCTTTAAGATCAAAAATCTACTTTACCATTAATATCAAGCTATGTCCTTCTATACTTTTTACTTTTTTAACATTTCTTTGATAAAATAAATTTTCCATGACCAAAACATCCATTCTCATCGACTTTCCTGTGCTAGAATTCTTGTAACCAATGCTATAAAATCCAAAAATCTTTGCAAGAGCAGTAGGTAGCTCACTAAAGAATGCTTCAGACATGTATTGGAAATAAGCAGGTGCAAACCCAAGAAATGCATCAAGTTCGTATTTGGACATTTGCTTCATAAGCAAGCGATCATCTAAAATCTAAATAAAATTCCTGTTCTCTTCTTTTTATATTTACCTTTCGTTTTCAAGAATGCAGAACCTGATTTACCACCAGATGAATCCCACTTTATACAATTGGCTAAAGACATGATATAACTTTCATCACACCCACAATTTCTTCTAAGGGCATCGAATTGTTCTGAAAAGAAGATTTTACAGAAAAACTTGGTTGATCCAGTAGAAAAATCTATAGATCAGTTTAGTAACCAGAAAACAATCATCATTAGATACTTGCTATATCTCATGTGGCTACCAGATTCACGCAAAAGTGTGCCTTGTATATCATCTGTCGTTTGATAATAGACTCCATTTTCAGATGTTGCATTTTCCAAAGATACTTTTTTTTCGTTCGTCACAGATTCATTTGCTGCTGTTCCTGCGTTGTGACGTTCATTCTGAATATCATGCATTTTATCAAGATAGTCCTCTGAACTAAGTGTATACGCAATGATCGTACTCGGCTCATCTTCTTTTACTGCTACAAATGAATCAGGAAACAAGTGCTCTGTTGGTTGTCTGTTCAAAAAAATTAATTTGCGAAGAACTTTATATTTGTAAGGCTTACAATGGAAATTCTAACGGCAAAAGATTTCCTATACCGCTATCTGTCAAAAAATTTGTTAACGTTTTCATGAATGACATCTTTTCTGGTGAATGTCGATTTTCATCGACAGTTGCTGTTGTGGTAGTGATATAACGTAAAGACGTATTTGCAGGGTTATTTGCAAGATCTGGATGTATATTATGTAAATTATTGATCGTCAAATTATCATTGGCAGAAGGTTGCTGCTGTTGAGCCATAAGAAGATCTAAAGCACAGGGAAGATCACGATCTGTATCATCATCGCCTGATGCACCTGAAGACATGTCAACCTGTCCATCACTGAAAGTAATATAAGGCTTCAGGACCGAATAGTTTGAAGAAGGAAGACTACTTTTAATCATCATACTTTCTTTGGATGTGTCTTTTGCTTTGTCACTACTCTCACTGGATTCATTGAGTACTTCATAAGTGAAAGGGGCAGCAGATGAAAAATAATCCAAGTTGCCATCCTCTATATCTGATACTTCATCAAGTTCGTCATCGGAATCGTCATCATTATCTGCATCTGTTCCACTATCAAGTCGTTGCTCGCCAAGTTTCATATGTTGTGCTGTATGATGAGAGTCAAGAAGGCGCTTATGTCTTGGTGTTGTCATACTGCGTTTGATGTGTCGAGAGTTGACAGAGAATGCATCTTCCATTTGGTCCCCGGGGTAGAACTCATCATCAATATCCTCCTTCACGAGGTCATTGGCCTGAGTGTAGACTTGAATATAGGTCTTTTTACGTGGCAAGCGGGAGCGGAACCTTTTATCTCTGGATGTCACACTTCTTCGCAAATAGCTTGGATGGAGCTCAAGATCATTTTTATTGTCTGACTGAAGTAATACCTTCGACTTGCCGTATCTTTGATGAATACGTTGGCTATGATCAACAGAGTGATGTCGCTGATGAAAAGGTGGAAGTCGACATAACACAGGGAAATCAATAGGTAAATGATCTTCTTGAATAACCATCGGTAAAGACTGCTTACGTTCAGGCATGCTGTCGTGAACACTTGCCGTATCCTTTTTACAAGATGGATAAAGCAAAGAAGGGTTTTTGCCAGAATACAACGGTATGCGAGATGGTGTGAGCGCAGCAGAAAGAGAACCAGGTGTTCTCAGTCTCAAGTATTTATTAGAGTCTGCTTGATTAAGTGGATCAAACTCACTTGTATTCATGTTGTTTCCTCCACCTGTGCCTTCTTCAAATCTAAACTTTTCATTGAGTTCTCGCATGAGTTCAAGTGAAAGCCGTCTTCTTAGTTCAGGACGTAAGAAAGAGATTTTGCTGTCTGATGGTATACCTACAGTCGACATTGAATCATCTTCATCTGATGAGCTTGTGCTTGCTGTAAAAGATGGTGATGACAGCAAGGTCGGCATGATCATGGGTTTGTTTGACTTTACGGTAGCCTCGTTAGCCTTTATTGATGTCATGGATTTCTTTTTGAGTGTATAATCAATCAAGCCATCTTCATCATCATCATCATCCAAACCAATACCTAGCAAAGGCAAGTCTGTTACCTCTGTAGCTCGCTTTGTACGCTCATCAGTATCCATACTGGACAAATCAGTAGGGAACATCTTTCGCAAATGGATCGTGGTGATCTTTTTCAATTCACGTTCAGGCTCTAGATAAAAGCGCACTAAATCAGTATAGACAGCCTCCCAGTGTGCTACAATTTGAAATAGATTCCTGCGCACGCTGTTAATCGTCAATGTATCATTTGGATCTGAAGTAGCATAGATATTTTGCAGCAACTGCAACACATCCTTCTTTTCACCTTGCGCTTCCAAAGAGAGCTCTTGAAGCTCATTTTTGCATGATTCCAATTTTCTTGGATCTACTAAATCAAATGGGAACGATTTGTTGCGATCAATGATGGACTGGTAAAAGCGATTGATCTTTAAACGTAGTGATTTGAGCTCGACCTCCTTAAGATCTCTTTGAACTTTGCTCTTGATATATAGTTTCATCGGCGGTACAGCTACTTCCAAAAGATCGATAGGGTCATATTGAAATCGTACTGTCATGTCCATGTAACCAAAATAACGAACATGATTTTTAGACATATCGTGAGGGCAGATGTCTGCACGACAATGAACACCTTCTTGATACAGAAATATCTCTAGAAATTTACCAAATGAGTAATTCCAAGTGTTTTCAGACATCGGAAGTACTGGTGTTGGCTTATTGCACTTTCGACAGTAACTCCACATCAATAATTTGTCGGACATGCCAGGCAGTGGACAGGCAAAAGGTTCTATCATCACATTGACTCGGGCATTTCCATGGGCATAAGAGCGATAATGCTGCAATACAGGATGGTTACACATGAAAGAAGTACATGGCTGATGTGCATCTACGCAAAGATCCATGATATATTGTCCTAGCGTCTTGTCAGAGGGAAGTCGGTAATAGCCAAAGATACGGATCTCAGGCCCTTGGCAAGGTACTGTAGTGACTGTGCAGACACTTGAATAGAGAACGACCAGGTTTTGGTGATAAAATGGACTAATGCTCTCTGGCGTCTCACCATTGTAAGTTTCCCAGGCACGAGTGACTTGATGGCTTTTTGCAATCAATTCGAGTTCAGTTTCTAGTACGATATCACCCCCATCTTGTGCATCGTAAGAAGATGTAGAGGTAGGATAACTCATTGAATGCTTATCAATACTGGATCGAACTTGACTGGCAGGTTGCTTATCAAATGTAGATCGAGTGGGTGATGCAGATAACATAAGAGCAGCTGGTGTAGATGCAGATGAGGATGAATCTTTCAATATTGAAAAACAGGATGTTGATTTTCGACGCTTTTGCTGATAAATCATGGCCAGTTTTTCATCCATTTCTTTTAGTTTTAACAGCAAGTAAGGTGGAGCAAAATTTACAAACTGGGAAACAGACAAGATGGTGTTTTGATAGAGTCCAATTGAACGAGTAATGTAATTATGGCCTTCATCTTCTAGATCCACGGGCTTTTCAACAGATAAAGTATCTGATTGTACCAGTGGCGATCTATCTCTTTCATCATAGTCTAATGATCCACGGTTTTTGGCAAAAGAGTCACGTAATAAAGAGGTTTCGTACTTTAGGTTGTTCACTACAAATACCATAAAGTCCATCAGTCTTTTGATGATTTTTAGTGTTTCAACTTTTTCTCCTCTCAAGACAATTGTACCTCCTAGTTCAGGAGAGCAATCATCGAACATTAAGTATGTCTTTCTTCGATTAGGTATCCATTCGTGCATGAAGGTTCTGATTTCAAATGAACCGCATCGACCGAATGACAAGCCATGCTGCAGTTTATCAACTGAGGTGATAATAGACGCCTGAGTACATCTTGCTACGGCTTCAATCACGCTGTGTTTGACATTATGTATCACAGGAATGTTAGCTTCCAGCAAAAACTCGAGAGCAAACCTTGAGACGGTTGACTTGACTAACAACAATGAAGGTTTCAAGGCAACAATACGCCCCACAAGTTTACTAATATGCTCTCTTTCTTGGGAGATTACAGGTGTGATGGACAGCAGTTGATTTTCCATTTCGACACGGGAATAGTCCAAGGAGAACAAGAGAATGAGTATGCGGGGATTGGTCATATTTCTCGCCATACGTTTGTGAGCAACGTTCTTAGTACACACAACTCCCTTGGCATAAAAGCTATCCGAGGGTAGTCCGCCTGGGATTTTTTTAATTTTTACATAATGACGTACATCCATATCATCTCCAGCTCTCGTATCAGGTTGTACATTGTTGGTCACTTTCATCAAGATGTTCATAATGACCTCTTCCCATTCTTCCTTGCAACTCTCTGTAAATTGGATATCTTGCATCAGCTGTCGAAGTAGCCGCCGAGCATGCTGTCGTGCGCTAAGGCTGAGTTCGACAGTAGGAGGTGGTCCAGACGTACGACGTTGACGAGGTGTTAATCGAAGTCGATTGCTATTATCTGATTGCGAGAAAAATTTATTAGCATCTTCATATGGCGATAAAATTGGATTGGGAGACCACATCTGTTCCATCGTCATGTTACTACCACCGGCTGATGAAGGAGGATGATCATATTTAGCTAATCCTGATGTGTTTAGACGGTGAAGTCCACCGCCTCTTAACTTTGGCGTATTAGCACCTGTAAGACTCAGTCTTCGATAAGTACGATAGGATGATTTACTACTGACAATGGGAGTATTTTTGCCTCGTAATTCCTCTGTCCGCTTTGCTCTCAGTCTATAATCGTAAGATTCATCGTCACTTATACCACCATTGGTAGTTAGCGAAATTGAATCTCCTCCGCCGCCGTTATTGTTGGATTTATCATTATAAGCATGTGTTTTAATAGGTGTTAGGGGACGATCGTACAATGTATTGCGTTCGTCTTCATACTGTGCATCCTCTGGTTCTACAGAAGAACCAGGAAATATACTTAATTCTCTCTCTGCTAGCACAGTGCCTCCACCACGATCCAAGTAAGATGCAGTTCGAAAGGGTAGTTGAGATCCATGCTGTAGTGATCGAGTATCCTCCAATAAAGGAGCAGAAGAAGACGTGTTTGATCTTGGTCTAGGTTTGATTAAAGAAGAACCAGCGTCTAATAGGCGTTTAACTCCGGTATAAACGTGGTTATCTGGCATGTTTGGGGTATTAAATGTATTTGTTGAAATAGAAGAGTGATATAAAATAGGTGATGTTGGTTGTTCAGAATGAAATGGTGAATGTGGGCTCTCTGCTTGAGGAGAATTGTATGAGTCAGAGCCATACATGGGTATCTCTAATGCAAATGTGGTTGCATTTTCATTTCCATATGTGCTCTTTGGTTGTTTGAATGCTGTAGTAGGAATCTGCATGTTTGGTACAGCTAATGGAGGCTTTTGAGATGGTATGATTTGAGAACTATAATCTTCCGCTTTTTCTAATGATGATATCTTTTCTGTATTCTCACTACTTGTCTCATCAGTAACTTGCTTTGAAAGAGGCGAATGCGTTGATTTGAAATGGATAATAGGCTCTGCAACGCTGTTTCTGTCATCGTGTCTTTGTAACTGTTGCTCTGCATAACAAAAGTTGCATACTCTCACTTGTCCCTTTTGTTTAAAAAGCTTTCCTGATATGATGTGGGAAGCACATTTACTGCAAAATATTTGACCTATAATAGCGTTACATTTATCAATCAAATATATAGCTTTTGACAAACATACCACAGGTACGACAGTGATGCTTTCTTCTTAATAAAGTAAAGGGTTTACGACATTTGTAACACTCTTTACATTGCTCGTCCGGCATCCAAAATTCTTTGTCGTTTTTTTGACCTCTCAAGCGAGCTAAAATCCTACCGAGTGAATTAGAATTGGATATCGAAAAGTTGGTGATGACTGATTGAGTATCACTGTCAATTGATTTTCGCGTATACAAAGGTAAAAGGTCTACTGAGCTTTCTTCTAGCGATTTTCTATTTAGGCTATTGGAGCTAGTAGATGGCATGACGAATTGAACAGTCGAATTGTTGTGTGATGGTTCATTAACAGGCTCTTCTTTGTTGTGTTTGCCTACGATAACTGTAGCGTTAGTGGTCGCAATAGTTGAAGATCTTGAAACAGAATCTGACGAAACTGGAAAATTAACCATGACCGAATCTTTTGCTCCTAACAATTGACTTGTTGCACTGATAGTTGTACTTGCAGTAGAATGTTCAGTCACTGGTGTAAGATTTGAAACAGTGTGCGGTATTGAAATGACACTGGGTTCTTGTGAATTAGAATTTCTTGTTTCAGAGCAAGTACTATGCACGGACACATTATCATGATCCCTTGCTGTAGATTGCCCAGACACTGCACTTTTCACTTTATCCAATATTTTTGATAAGACACCCTCATCGTTTATGCGGTCGTCTTGAGTTTCAAAATTGAAAGAGGTCAAACTACTGCTGTTGTTTTCTTTATCCATTTAATAGCATGACTTTATTTTAAAAGGTATGAAACAAAGGAAAGGAGGAGAAAAAAAAAAAAAAAAAAAAAAAAAAAAAGTACATGCTTTTTATGTATATAAAATACCTTATTGTCCTTATTTGATAAATACAAGCCACTATCGTAAAGCACTACTACGAAAAGCGAAAAGGGATACAATAAAGATTTGAATATACTGAGACGTTGATAAAAATTAAGTATCATGCATAAACGGTTTAGACAAATATAAAAGAAAAAGTCTTTATAACGCATCTCTGATAGGTAAAAAAAAAAAAAAAAAAAAAAAAAAAAAAAGAACCCCCTTCATCTTATTATGCTGTGCCAAAAAAGAGTATTAATGAGGATGTAAGCTAAACCTTGATACTTGAAGCATAGTCAGTCATACAACTTAAAACGATGCAAAGCAACTAACATCATGTATTACGATTTTGCTATGGATGATATTTAAGTTCCTAAATGCCTTTTGCTTGCAGTGTAGTTCAGTGTAACCTACGTTTTCTTTTTTATATGCAGCATTGAGCTTATTAATGCCTTTTCAACATAAGCGTTTGATTACCTGTAAAAAGGAATAACAGATCGTAAAAGTAGACAGATCCATCTATACAACAGCAAGATTACATGCTGTGCTTGATGTATTATAGGTTTATTATTCTATATATGAACTAAACCTTGCGATATATCAAAATTTTTCTTTCCAATGGAAGATTACAAAATAGATAACATATTACTTTATTAATCATATCTTTGTAAAGGTGATGATGGGTATGCCATACCACCTGTTAATGGGTAATGAGGGTTATTATAATTACTTAAAACAGCTGAAGGAGAAGACCTCATCCCTTGACTACCAGCGTATTTAGGACTCCTTGTGTTATTTGAACTACGCGTATACTGACTACCAGATCCGACAGACATGACTTCATTCACAGGATCATAGAGACCTTCTTCATATCTTTCCCATGTCATAGTTGGAATCGTGTTGGGATCAAATTTCCCTTCATCAGCACCAACAGCTAATTTTTTACCTTTTTCTCCCAGCACCACACGTGTATTCCCCCATGAAAAATCATCAAAGTGCCAATAAGAATAAATGGGTATAAAGAAAGAAAAGACAGGTGTGGCTACAATAGATACGAGCATCCATACGATATGCTCCCATTTTCTGTGCAAGATGTATATCACAGCCTGTAAACCGTATACACCAGCAATGGTAAGGATAGACATCATAGGCACACCATTTGGTGAGTTTACTAGGGTATAAATCAGATAGACAAGATAACCTACAATGGCTGGCTGCACAAGGGTACTTAGCAAATCCACAATGACTACAAAACGCATTGAGAAACAGCAAAAACCGCAAAGCTGGGGTAAGAAGACAAGTTCACCCAAGTTGTGAACAGTTGAATTGATCCATCGACGACGTTGGGAGAGCAGTACGCTCCATTGATCAGGAGCATTTGTGGCACACTTGGCGTCCGGTACAAATGTCGTCTTGTACATGGGGAAATGCTTCAGAATCAATGTGGTTAGGTATCGATCCTCACCCAAGTGGAGCAAATTCTTTTTATGCAGTGTGTCGACTCGATTGATTTGATAATCCTCAATGACTTGATTGGATATTAAAAGAGGTTGATTCTTTGTCGATGAGCGAATACGATACATGCAAAAGCAACCAGGCAAGCATGTCACGGAGCCAAAAAGCGATTCAAAGGCTTTGATCATGAAGTGTGATATAAAATATTCATACACCTGAATCATTGTCACCCAAGAGTCTTTTTCGTTAGATAGCTTAGTTTCACCACACAAACCAATCACCTTGGGGTCTTTCACAAAGGCGGATACAAGACGACTGAGACCATCTGGCATTACTTCTGTATCAGCATCTACCATAAGTATAAATTCATAAAAACTAGGGTTTACACCAATGATATTTTTGATTTGATGGTAAATCTCTAGTTCCATAGGTGTCATGGGAGAAGCAAAGTGAACCTTGTTTAGGAAACGCATAAGGATCAGTTGAGAGTCTCGCTTACCGCGATTACCAGGCTTTTGTCGCTCGCTTGGTTTGCCTACTTTAGCCACTACAATATAAGGGACCACATGCCCACGACATTCATATAGACCAGAATAGACTTTAGCCATGTTGTGCTGTTTTTGCCCTTCACCAACAGAGAAAAATGAAAGTGGTTCTGGGTCAAGGTAGGGATCTGCGCCGAGAATATCAAGAACAATTTGAGGTGTAGGTCTATCATTACCACCACCCACAATCATGCCATCACAGATAACGAATAACAACTTTCGTTTATCGTCATATTTCAAGACCGCCACCGAGTCGATCGTCTTCCTTAGCTCTTCTTCTCCTTCAGTATAGCAAGGAACTTGACAGATGACAAATTTATCGTGAGCCTCTAGGGGTGGGGCAGCACCAAATTGAAGAGCAGCCAAGAACTTGAAGACAATGATCAAACAGAGAAAGATGGTGACGATCAGGAGCAAATATTCAGAAAAGATACAACGAGCTGAACTTCGTTCATCAACAGCACCTGCGTAAAACAAATTTCTCAAGCAAACCTCTTGACGTCGACGGGTTTCGTAATCCAACGAGAGAGACAACCAGTCCTGTGAGATGTCTTGACCTGCTTTCTGTTGAAAAAGGTTGACAACATCATCCGATAAAAAGTTTATGTCTGCAGCAGAGGTGTTGACATTAGCTGTGTCTTTTGGTATTTGGATGCTTCTGGCACCAGCTACATAGAATGTCAAATCATAAACACTACCATTTAATATAGCCCAGGTTTTGGTCATAGGAACACCACTAACATCAGTTAACTGTGTTGCCTGTTTGTGAACCTCTGCTTTGGTGTACCCCATTGTTCCAAGCTTGTAGTTTTTACGAAGGTACATGATTTTCTCATAATACCAGTCTGGTCTGTAATCTCCTGTCCAGGCACGGAAATCATGAAACTTGGAATAGCCATCTGTTAAGTTAAAATGATAGTCCAGTGATACATATTCAGACACGGTACCGTTGACACCTTGACAGAGAGCCGAGACTTGAACAGGAAGCAGATCACTGACATCTTTGCCTGCATAAGAATCAATGCCTGAAACCGATATCACCTGGGTCGCCCAGTGGTGAGGTGCAAATTCAGTCAGGTAAAAAACTTCTCCACGAATAGCGACATATCCATTACCATTCGATGAGTGAGATTGAAGCTCAGATTGTGAAAAGACATACTGCACAGGACAAATCAGTTTACCAAAGAGGACTAAAAACCAAATGATGAAGCCCGACATGAGAAGGATAAGAGTACATAGCGTGAATTTTTCACGCCAGGCAATTTGGATATCTTTGCGTTTCATACCAAAGAAGGCGAGAAGAAAAGAAGGAATCCACCAGGTCATTATCCAAACAAACATCAACCATCCCTTTCGTACACCTGACATTTCTGTCTTTTCTTCTTGTATTGTTTGATATTCCTGGACAGGCATAGACTTGAGTTCACCATAGGGTGCGGTAAAGGGGTCAGAGACTATATCAGTGTCATAAGAAGGATAAGATGGTTCAACAGATCCAACGGATCCCTCGGAATAGTATCCACCTTGCTGCAGTTTAGGAAGTGGCAAGCCTGTGGCTGCGGCAACAGCTGCTGCTGCCGTTGAAGGTTGTTTCCTGTGAGCATTCATTAGATCTGTATTTGAACCTGCTGTGGAACCCGTATGAGACATAGAAAACTCATCACTGACATCACGTAGCGCTGGTTGCTGCTCTTTATATTTTCTTTGCTCCTCTTTCTCAGCTACACGTAAAAAGTCTTCTAGCTGCTTCCATGCTTTATCATTCAAAAAAATCTATGTATACAGAGTTGATTTTTTTTAAAAAAAGACTCTTTTTCTAATTCTTACTTTTGTTTGACCAATAGCATAATCTTCAGATGTCCAATTGAGAATACTGCAGATGGCTTGGCATTTTGAGAGAGATGATCGATCTTGTTCAATAGCCAAGTCGTCCATGATATGGCTAAACCGCTCACAAAATTCCTCGTGTGTATATACATTGGAAAATCCATTTACTGCTTTAAACCGTTCTGCAATTGGCACCAGTCCAAGCGTATCCACTTGATTCTGCACAAATTTAGAATTGAATCCTGCTGCCAAAGTAGGCTGGATAGAAAACACACACCAGACAATCGTTTCATCCAGTGTTGAAAACAAGTCATTGAGTGATTGTCTTAGTTTTTTGAGTGCGAGTGGTGGTGTCTTGCCCCTGTTCGGTGGGATTTCACGTGCGGAGGTTTTATTTTGCTTGGTAGATTTTGATCGACTCACTGAAGGAGAACGTCCAGGCATGGGCTGTGCATGAATGATAGCGCTGGCTTGTTTAGGATGACTTTCAGTGATTACCTGGTCAAATAATCCAGTGAGAAGCGAATTAAATGAGGGTAGTAAGTCGTCTCCGTTGCCTTGAAAGAGAGTTAGAAAATCAGGGTCAATGGAGTCTCTATTGGCCTCGATCAAATGAGGCTCATATTCACTTTCTCCGAAGAAATGTTGTACGACAAAGAGAGGTGCGCCTGTTTCTGATTTGGCTAGGGAGAAGCATTTGTGTTGGCTTTGATACTTGTTGATGGATTCTAAAAGGGCTCTGCTTTGGTCGATGTCAGTATAGTCGGCTTTTTTCGAATAGCTATTGATGATGTCGTTTAGACCATGATGAGGTTCGTCAAATAGATCCACACAATCAGAAGCAGGTGGGTATGTGAAAAAGCAATCGAGGCCATCTTCTTTATACTCAATCATGCTTGTTTCAAAAATATAGGTCTGAATATAATGATGTAGACGCTCATTTGCATAGTTTGTGCACAGTTTTTGGAATGCATCAGAATAAGAGGTTGCAGGCAAGTTTATAATACCGATCGAATTTATCTCGCTGCTTTCAGTTGCACACAATTTAGTATTCATGTATTCCACAATCCAGTTAAAGAGTAATGAATACAATATCATAACCAGCTCATCACGTTGTGCGGATGCCTGTTCTGTATTCAAAATGATGGTTGTCGCATCTCTTTTGATTATTCGAGTCTTGTATGTTAAAGTATTTTCGAGGGCTTGAGGATCCACACCAAGGGCATCCGCCACAAATTCTAATTGTCCAGCATCTTTGACAGCTGCTGACTCCCCTTCACTGTTGATAAATTCTAATTGGCCGAGATGCAATAGAGTGGAAAGCAAGGACATGATTTTTGAAATCTTTTTTAAGCCAAGGCCAAGAAGTTTCATAGACGTCTTCAGGGACTCGTACTGCTCTTGGTAGTCATCATCATATGAAGCTAGTTTGATGTACTGGGATTGTTTTAATAAAGAAAGCGCAGAGGCCTCTTCATCAGAGGCACCATATAAAAGGTAATAAAATATAGGATAATTTTCATTGCGTTGATTAATAACTCGCCGTTTATCAAAAAGATAGGTGAGTATCTTTGACCCAATCATTCTACCACGTCCGCTGAATTGAATTTCCATGTATTTCCCGAGTGTAGATGATCCAAAGGCGTCAAGGATGGTCTGTGTGTGGATGACTTGGGCTTGTAACTTGGTTTCCTTTTTATGTGTACTAAGATTGACAAGATGTGATAAAATGGAATGATATGTTTCATTATTGTTTTGTTTGCCACTTTATAGAAAAAATAAGTGTTATTTTTATAGAATAGTTTATCTATTATCATTTTACTGTAATAAAATCGATTGATCTATGCCAGTTCTTCTCATATGTAAATATGCTTGGTTAATTAGTTGAAATAGATGTGGAGGAAGCGAGTGGTCTGATCCACTGGTATCTTTATACTCTGCTACATAGTCTAAAGAAGCTGAAGGGTCGAAAATTGTATTAACTAATGAAACCAAGATGTTGTCACTTATACGAATATATAACTGATTAGACTCATAGTTGTGCTTTAGTGCTGCTACTATGTTTTCTTTTGATATAGTATCAATAAGGCCGAGATTCCAATAGATTTGCTTCTTCCCCATTCTATTGAAATATAAAAAAGAGAGAGAAAGAGGCAAAAAAAATCATTACTGACATACACAAATCCCTTCTCCGGTATTTGTGTAATATAGTACTTGAGATTCAGATTTTTTTTTTTTTTTTTTTTTTGTGGAAACAAATTAAAAATCAGGCACTTTTTTAATTCTAAGCCTTCTATCACCCGTGATAAACCCTTAATTTGTTCATTTTTATTAAAATAGATTTTTATTGTTCTTTTATAACTAAAATACATAATTAATTACAAAAAACCATCTTGTTAAGTGCAAAGATTGCTTTTTTTTTCTTTGTCTTTATGCCTTATTATCTTTTCAAAAGCATTCTTGTATTCCTTTATTATTTTCTCTTGGCACACGAACAAAATAGATACACAAAAGATGAAGAGTTAAAGATAGATTCATTATTAATGGCTTTTAGTGAGTTGAGTTACTAGTGAGCTTGTATATCTTTTAATAGGGTGCGTTTTATTATTATTATTTACTTGTCTTTTAAGCTGTTATCATAAATACTTAATGATTATCTTGTTTTATTCTAGTTCAGATTTTAAAACAATAATCAAGTCCCTGCGCACAACCATGTTCATTTTAAGAAACTACATATTAAAGATATTCACCTTAATAGTTGAATACCATGTACTGTTCTTTAATGATCTTGTTAAAGTAGTTGAAAGACGTTTTAAAAATCAGCTCATTTTCATTTCCTTAAACATCACATAATAACTCTTCCTATTCAAATAACTCTCCTCTTTTAAATATGTATATGCATATATGAATAAACTAAAAGTTTAATAATACGCTTTAGGAATATTTACCTCCTTTGTATAGGAGATGAAGCTGTTTACTAAGAAGTGGCCATAACTCACTACATGTCTAAAATTTTATAAAATACTATCTTTTAGTATAATAACCCTCCCTTCTTTACCCATCCAACACTAAACATACCAAAAGAAAAGCAACAAAAGCATTCAAGTTTCTAATTAAAAGGCAGGAACATTATGATATGGTTGCACCATGTATATATAAAATAAGCTAGAATCGCGTAGCAATTGCCATTGATAACTTTAATAGTTGAAATGACCCTTTATGGTTTTCCTTTTCTGGAAATGAATTTATCCAAAGTAAACTGAACGATATTCCCTTCTTAGCTCTTTTATAAACTTGAATCTTACTATGTAGCTCGTACACGCTTTTTGTATGAAAAAAGACAAAATAAAAGGGTACATGTTAGCGTTTATTGTTATCGATTAACTTTTACAAAGCTTTTTAATTGAACAATTTGGCTTCTTTTTTGTGCCAACAAATTAATCGTCATCTTCTACCAGGCCATCTTCTACCGGATCATCTTCTATTGAGTCATCCAATAGCTCAGGAGAAACTTCAAATACAACAATTTTCCCTTGAATCATATGTTCTGTGATATGACAGTGAACTGGCCACACACCAGGATTGTTCTGTTTAAGAAATTTGATTAGAAAAGTCATGGATCAGTCTTTGCCTTAACTTACCAAGTGTAATCTGATTTTTGTCCAACCACAAGGCTCTATTACATCAACTGGAGCTGCATATTGCATGGATACGTCCTGAAAGAGAGGATCCTCATATGTTCTAACATCTTTGTCCAATTCATGATTATATTCGCCTGCTCCTTCAGCTAGTAAATAATGAGAGTGCCCATGTGTGTATGCCAAGGATGAACATTGCAGTCACCATGTTGACCTTTCATGTTTTGGAATACAACATCAACAATATCACCCACTTGTAAAGGATACGTTTGATGCCTTTCAGAAAATCCATCAAACGTACTTAGTTTACCAAAATCCGGATCATTTCTGACTTGATCTAAAAGCGATTCTGTCTTACTTCCCCATGGTTTGTGAATACGGCCATTGTTTTTGAATCGTGTGGTGTTGTCTGGTAGAGTGGCTAGCTGCATAGACAACTTAATGATATGCGTGGGTTCAGCAGATAAAATAGCAGGGTCACCTGAGTAATAAGGTCGTAGATCATGTACCACCCATCCATCAGCAATATTCTGGATCCCTGATGGCAACAATATCGGTTTATGGGCTATTTTTATATGAGGTATGTGTGCTTTATCGGAAACATAACGAATATAACCAAAGCCATTCAGTGTAAAGGCACCAGAGTCTTGTGGCCTGTATTTAAAGTACGAGCCAATAGGAAACATGGAGCCGTCTGCGTAATCGCCTGTCTGAATCAAGACAGACGCTCTTCGTCCAGGCACAAGTTCAACATGATCAACCGCCAGTGGTTTCACATACTCTCCATCAATCTCAATCAATGTCATGTTATGATGAGGAATCATTATACCCAACATACGAAAAGTGAGTGCGCCAATAAATCGCAGACGATACACTCTGTTAGGCTTGAGATCAATTACAGTGAATCCAGGGCAGCTTTCGGTTGATATATTGCTGTAGACTGATCTTCCATTGAGTAAAACACTGTCTGGTCCATCATCACCTGTGAAATTAGGGCCAAGGTAAAATCTTTCTCGATCAAATGATAATTGATGCCACCACTCTGACCATTGAAGGATGCGCTCTTCATCATATTTGTAGGGCCCTTCTTGGATTTTTTCTTGTCCATCTGACAACATTTCCTTTTCAGCTTGAAGTAGGGACTCTTCACTTTCATAAACGATAAAGGGTCCTTGTATAGTATCGTCCTGAACACCCACATGAGAGTGGTAGTAAAATGTACCTGTTTGGTTGATGATTTGAAAAGAATGAAGAAATTCTTTCCCAGGCGCTATAGGTAATTGAGTGATACCAGCTACACCATCTGCATTATTTGAACCAAATTGGTAGATGCCATGGAAGTGAACACTAGTAGATACATTATTGTTACCATCATTCTTGATAAGGACCTCAATTTTATCATTTTTGACCGCACGCAGGATAGGTCCGGGAAATTGGCCATTGACGGTAAGAGATGGATAAGACGTACTAAAACAGTCTGGGTTGAGTGAAGCTTGCTGTATATTGAATTCGAATCTTCTTGTTCCCTTTTCAGCCAGTGTATACTGGAAGATGGTAAGGTACAGAAGGATCAATACACCTGTGAGTGATTGCATACGTTGAATAAAGAAAAATAGAAAGAAAGAAAAAGGATTCATTCAAAATCTATTTATATAGAAATGAAGTATAGAATCCAAATAGAGAGAGAGAATAAATATCCTTTTCTATAAATAAAGCAAGTAAAGATAATTGTAGACAGTAACAATATAACTTTTGAGTTTATGTAAATCAATCATGATATCAACCTGCAGTTACACAAATTAATCCCAGCTGTTGACAACTGTGTCAAACAAAAGCAGATTTTAAATTGTGCTAAACTGATGCGCTCAATCTGCTCAAGCTATTTGATCTTTGTTTAAGAATTGCAGGCCAAGTGCCAAGTATCTTTGTTGTTACACCATTCAATCTATTTTAACTTTCTTTCTTCAATAGGGGCTTTATAAGCATTTAAAAAATATCAATAAGTTGTGTTCAAATTATTTATAAGACTTCTTTACTATTAGCTTGTATCCAATGCCAAAGCATATACAATCAAACATTTACATGCTAGCTTGTGTCTTAAGCTGCCATTAAATGGCTTGTATCAGAAATAGGTGATATTTCTATGATGAATTACCCAATCCATAAAATACGTTTTTAAGAAAACTGAATTACTTCTATTCACTACCTTTATTAATACACTATGATAGCCATTTGATAAATTCCTCATATGAACAGGCTGTAAAATAATAATAACAATAAAAAAACATTTGCATTTTATGCAAAAATAAAATAAAATACGTGTTTTTTATTTTTTTATTTTTAAGACTACCTGCCATATGTCAATGAAAAAACCAGATACTCCACCATGCCATAGGGTGACAAGATCGATGATTCACAAAGATTACGATAAAACGAAAAAGCCGACATTAGAGCAGCTTTTGAAATTAACAAAATCGCAACAAAAACTTTTGACGGCTTGTTCTGATAATGATCTAACAACAGGCAAGTAAAAAAAAAAAAAAAAAAAGAAAAAGAGAATGTTTAGGGCAATTAAACTCTTGCTGAAAAGTGGTCCAATTACTTGAAAAGCATAAACCTCATCTTGATCCAGATCGTATACGTGATTCCAAATTAAGAACACCACTTTTGATTGCAAGTGCAAAAGGACATGCAGAAGTGATAAAAGCATTGATAGAATGGGGAGCCGACGTTAATAATCCAATGGGTGATATTGTAGGAAACAGACCTCTTCATCTAGCTGTTGTTTCTAATAATGTTGATGCTGTTTTAGCTTTACTGAAAGCTGGTAAGTCTTTTCTGGCCGTGTTCTTTAGTTGATCTAACATTATAAAAAAGGAGCAAAACCAAAACCAGAAGAATCCGAAACAGTTATATCTGATGATGGATTACCTTCAGCTATACGTGAACGGAATCGGATGACAGCCCCTTTGGATTTGGCGACTTCTAGATTAAATATGCTATTGAAGCAAGTGAATACGCGAAGTAGAGATCGTCTGATGAATCAAGTACTAAAGGTGAATATTAAAATCAACAATATATGAAGACTCCTCCTTTTCATTTTTTTCTTTATAGATTATAGATCTTTTAAAGTATTATTCTACCGACAAAGAATGTGACGAGCTTGACGAGTTGACAAAGAGGATATCCGGCATTCAAATCAATTCAAAAAAAGAAAACCAAGACAGCGATATTTTAGTTATGCAGAGTTTAAGAGAAGTAATAGAAAAAATGAAACTTTCATAACAATAATGACACGTCACTGTTCTTTTCGTGTATTCCCACCTCTATTTTATATAATAAAAGCTGCGTGCGTAATGATTATATTTATTCCATTCCCAATAGACTCCTTTAACCCTGCTATATGAATACATCATCTCAGACACAAAGAGCCATCGCTTTCATTCAATTAAAACGGTCTACAGGCTTACGATAAGTATCAAATTATTACTTGAATTGAATACTCATTTGGTCTGAACATCTAGATTTTTTATATTTAAATCATGTATTTTAATCGTTTATAAGACGTGCATTAATTTCATAGACTAGTAGTAAACAAGCTATTTTCAACAGTTTGTAATAATAATAAAAAAAAGGTATAACAACTTTTTCTGCTCGTTCTATTCTTAGGCAATATGCTTATGTGTATGTATAAACAAATAAAACTTTAATAAGAAACTTGCTAATCATTTTAAAATAGACTTCCCAGTTGTCTATAGTACTGCTACTAGTTCACATGGTATCATTCGTTCTAGTACATTTTCAAGTCATTTTATAGGTAATTCCCTTTATCAAACATGAAAAAGGATTTTCTACATACGAAAAAGCATATCCTGTAAAAGCAAAAGAATTAAAGATTACCCTTCATTGGCACAATAAAAATACATACAAGACGTCCATGCTATACATTGACAATCACAGGATTCAGAACAGATTAATGGTTTGGTCACCGAGGATAAAAAACTGCAGGGTGTTTAACGAAATTATTGCGAGTTCATATTTGAATGCTAGTACACTTCTTGCATGTATATCTATTTTAATGGTAAATCTTCACAAATACTTTTTTAGCCGGAGAAGAAAACTGACAAAAGCAAAAAAAAAAAAAAAAAAAAAAAAAAGGGTATGCTGGTATTCGAATGTATTGCTCTTGCGTTACTTGACAGTAGGGCCTATTAAAGTTCGGTTGGCTCAATGTTTTCTTCCCGCTTTCTTGTATTAAAAATTACTATATATGAAGCGTATTTATAGCTCATAGCAGTTACACTATACATTTGGATACATAATTTAATTAAAAATAAACAGTTCAGCTCTATCTACTCTCTTTCAAAAAGCTTGATCAATATCTGGTTTACATTAATTTTATTAGTGATTCTTCGAGTTGTTATATGTTTCTGTTCAGGGAATCTAGATACAAGCGTATTTTTTTTCAGGAAAATCATACAATAAAACATACCGCCTTATTGACATGCTCATTATTTAAAATAATTTATGAAGGATAATATTTTTAGGATTGTCTTCTTTTCTTTGAAGAAAACAGACAAATAGACACACGTTTACTTTTTTGTTAGCTGTGATATAAAAAAAGAAAGACCATCTGTTTCTAATTCATCAAAAATAAGTTTGTACGTAGGCTTCTTACTTTTTAATCCTGGTGATAAAACTGTAATCATTGATTGTTATAAATATATTTGAACTAAACTTTATTCACTTCATTTCAAGAAATTATTCCAGAAGTAACAATTATAGCCTTGCTCACAACGAGTTGTTTTTAAGTTTATTTTTATATTAGGCACCCTAAATCCCAACAAATACATGATCCAATATCGAACCTGCTTGCAGGTAATGTTCCAGCTTTTATCAGTTACATGTATAGTCTATCTTGGTTATTCAGTAGCAGGCTTGGGATAATCGTGAAAAAGTTATAAGAGTCTTGGGTCGCAAAGAAGCTATAAAAAAACCGAGATATATCCTTAGACAATTTATCGCTGGCGAGCGTAAATGCAAGCTTATTGGGGGAACCGACAATGAAAAAAAAAGAGTACTGGCCCTACAACTATTCACTAATTCACCATCTATTGATGTCAGTAAATTACCTAATCAAATATTGGTAAGTTTGTAGATCGCATATGAGATAATTTCAAGAATAAATAAACTCAAAACTACGTTAGCAGATTACTTCTTTGACACAAGATGTATGAACAAAATATGAGAGAGGGAAAAATATTTGAAAAACATACAGTCACTTCACTAACAACCAATGTAGTTATTGATGAGGTACATCCTTTTTTAACATTTACATGAAGTAGCCCAAATGAATAGCACTATCCAACCAATATTTGGGGGGTTTAATTTTATTTCATGTTATGAGGTTACAACAAAGTTGCAACAATGTCATCCTCACATAATATAAATATTTTCTGTTTATAAATAAATGGAATAACTTATTCTCTGTCTTGTTAAATGCTATCGCTCCAGTACGCTTTGTTGATACAGACATATCACTCACAAAGGGCAAGTAACTGGTACCCTTGGGTTCTTTATGCTTATAAATAGATTTTTTTTTCTTTCCTTTAGTATCTAGTAATGAAGTATCAAATTAAAAAAGCTCGGCACGGCCCGCTGTCTGGCTTTGTGAAAAATTATGGAGATATCACCAGATGCTTTATCAACAATTCGACAACGTCGAAAATGCTATAACAATTTTTAATCTAACCTAAGACACGCATATCCTTCGATTTATCCAAGTGCAAAAAAAGGAATTTCTCTTTCGTTGACATTGGCATCATTTTCTTGTAATGAAAGTAAGACTGAGGACATAGTTGTCATCAAAGTCTTTGAAATAACAGCTGAATTAGCAAAGATAGCTAGAAAAAATGGCCTCGATTGCAGATGACCATGTTATGCATGATATAACCACTCTCCATTCTGATTCTTATTTTATAGGTATCTAGTCAGCAACTCCAAGCTAAAGATGAAGAAAAAAAGGAGGGTGGAACACAGACAGTGCAGAGCAGTGAAGAACCCAAACGCGACGAAGGAAATAAAGATGGCGACAACGTCCACATATTGAACGAAATTACGCCACAAAATTATGTTCATATCACGTTCTCAACGATGATTATCACATCACTAAGCAACTCCATATGTTTATGCAAATGATTCTAAAACCTAGGCCGATCTGGCTTGTATATAGACAGTTATATATATAAAGGCTTGTAAAAAAACAGTTTTAAACTTATGAATAATAAAGGTCCCAGTTAAAGCTCAATATTGCAAGGTCTATCTACACTTGGTATTTCTGAGCATTACATTTTACATTACCGTGAAAAACTTACAATCTGTCGTATTTCTGCCACAGTCATCCTGTTCATCTAAAAGCTCTTTGGCAACAATTCTTTGAAGAGATACCTGTTTTGGATGAGATTGTGATCAGTCAAGTCCTTAAAAATCACTCAAAATTATCCGCTTAGAATCCCTTGAGTTAAACATATATAATACATTTGTACTACTTTTATATTCATGTGAACTTCGAAAAATATTTTAGATGGAGTTGAGCCCGATCCCGATGTCTTTCGGTCCATGTATAAAAAGGCGAAATGTCTTTATCCTCGGAAGGTAGAGTTCGTATGATACACGTAAGGATTTTCAAATAATGATAGGGTCATATCTTACCAACTACCCCACAAGGCAGTGATCCTTGTTTAACTCGAATGGCAATTAAATATTAACTCGACTGTGAAAGAATATTTACACTTTTTCATCTAAAAAGACTGTTTTATTTAGATGATGCTTGATAAAAGTATATGTTAAAGAGCCATAATATTAAATCGATTTTTTCATATTCTTTTAAAGTTTATAAACTGTCCTTTTGTTATGGCGCTGCCTTCCGAGACACAGTAGCACAATTGTGCGATGTCAAACTATTTAAACTTTTTTATGTACCACCTTGTTTAACTTTTTTTTCTCTTCTTTTCTTTTTACTGTGTAAATACAATCAGCAATGACAATCTACTATACCTTGACATTTGGCATTATGGTCACTGAGGTCAGTAAAGAAAAAAGTAAGTTAGAGACATGCTTTGGTTTTTAATATTCTCGTTTGATTTTTAGATGGTTCTCTTTGGCCTTCTTGTTGTAAATACATTTTTTTTAAGAGTATTTTAAACTAAAAAGAAAGTCCTTGTAGTTACCTTTACCTTCTCGTTGGCGTCATGCTATGCTAACTTTTGCTTTAAAATCACCACAAGTAAGCATTCTTATTATTTTTCATACATATGTATGCTATTCATTTGCTTACCTTTCATGATAGATGGCTAACGTTATGTATACATTTAAAATTGTTTTTGGGTAAGAACTAGGCAAGAAATATGATAACCAATAACTAACCAAAAATTGAACTTTTAACAGCTTCATCTTTATTTTATTTGTTGGTAAATTCTTGATTGTTTGTCATATGTAATGAATTCTAAAATTTTATTCCTTATAGATACTATCAACCGCCTTCAACGTATTGAATCTGAAGCAAGAGTTGAACAAGAGCATCATCATGACCATGAATATGAAATTAGTCTCAAAACTAAAAAGTTTTATTCTCAAAGAAATCTATACCTTACTGGGTTCACCCTTTTTCTTTCCGTGTAAGTCTACAAGACTGCTATCCAAAATACAAATAAACCTGGACACTAACAAAACATGTAGCATTTTGGAAAGAACTAGTGCACTTGTTTTAGAATTGGTTAAGCGTGAAGAAGAATTAAAACATGCCAAATCCAAGGTTTGTTAGCAGACACTTTTTTATAGACAAAAGAGGAAAAAGTGCTTAATTCATCAAATAGACAGCTGAAGTAACTGAAGGTCAACAGCGCTTGATCAATATGGAAAGTGATTATAAGAAACAAGTTGAGGCATTAAATACCCAAATCAAAGAATTGAAGCGTCAAAATTTGGACTATGAAACTTTAAAAAAGCAAGCTGCTCAGCAGCAGAAGGAGTTTGATAGATTGGCCACAGAGTACAACGAATTGGAAAGTAGCCTCGGTACTAGTGAAGCTAAAAAAGATCTGTAAATGAGTACGAAGGAAACACCAAAAACAAAATAAAAACGTTCAATGCCTTTTAACTACCAATCTTTGCAAAAGAATTTGCTGAAGTTGGCTTAGACCAACAAGCATCGATTCGCTCAATTTACTAAAATTATTCCGTTTATTGAATTCTGCTCATCATTTTCTCAAATGACTTGAAAGCTCTGTATCTTACGTATTCATCTACTCTGTCATCTAAGCTTGTTCTTTTTAATCTTATGAGTCTTAACATTAAGTTATATATTTTGGCCATCAGTTCTTAGCATATGCTTTTAGTTCTGTAATTTAACTTGAGAAATCTACGATAAGATTCAATATGGAAAGAATAGAATGAAGGATTTATAAATTTATAACGCCACCTTTTTAATAAACCTCTTTATAACATATAGTATCTGAATAGATGTATTATCCAGCATAAGATTGCAACCCTTCATGTCATGCGTATTCGATGCTGTCATAAAATTATTTTTTGAAAAATAAACAATTCTATGATTTTATTCAAATAAAAACAAATTGTAAAAAAGACATGTTGTAATGATTTTGAATTTTTCTAGTTTTTTTTTTGTACATAATTTATTATTATAAAAAAAAGAGAGAAAAGTTTATACAGTGCCAATCGTCCACTGACTAATGTGGCCCATCGCATTGCTGTATGTTCTTGGTGATTGGTTGCCAAGAAGTGAACGGTAAGGCATACCAGCTGGTCTTACCACCCATGCTTCTGGTTCAGTTGCTATGGCATATTCCATTTCATCAAACTTGACCTTCTTTGCAGTCACTGGAACAACTTCTTCTTCATCTTCCTTTTCATGTTCTCTCTTTAAGCACTTCTTTGCGTGAGCAGGTTCTGGCAGCTTGAAATCCAAAGGTCTTTTTATTTCATTATCTTGCTTTGGCTTACAATTATTACTGCTCTTTGTGATGAATGAAGATTGCTCATAAAAGAGCATGTATGCTCTTTGGGAAAGCACTTCGTTGATGGAAACAGGATGAACTGTTTCATCATTGATGAGAAGCCATCCACCCTGTGGGTTCTTGACATAAGCAAAATAGTGGCCAGCGTCACAAGAGGAACCAGCATGCACCAAGACAGCGTACAACTTGTATTCAGCAGCCTGGACTTTCTTTTCTTTGCTGATATACGGAGCCATATCCAGCGTCTCTGGAAACTTCACACTCTTATGGATCTTGCGCATACCATTAGAATACATATCGTATTCGAAACGCTTCAAGTGGATTACCAAGTTATGAGGCACCTCATTGGCAGTCATTTGTTTATAGGCCCTTACTTTTTGTTTGCATGCATCACAATTATAGCCATCAATGGTATCAGCTTCAATAAATCGTGAGAGAGCATTCTGAATGGATTTTTCACCATTGATTTGAACACTAAGATCAAGGAAACGATCATAGCTGTTTGAATTTGCTTTACAATTATTGCAAGTCACCTGAGACTGCAGTTTGCCACCAAAAATGGTATGCACCAAACCAGCATCTTCTTCTTGTGGAGTCAACTTGCTATAAAAAGAATTGTGGCTTAGCTATAAAATCTTTTTATGTCTCAGGGGAAAACACCACTTGTTTCTTGCTATTTTACCTGTTGAGGGGTGTGTATGACTTGGTAAACGCGTCAAGTAAAAACATGAAAAATTCATGTGCATCTTCTTGTCTACCAAGCAAAAGATTTGAAGAAATTTCTATATTAAGAATATGTTTAGTTTTTTCTTGTCTGCTTCTGTCTTTTTTAATTTTTGATATATACTTTTCAAATTGCTTGTGAAGTAATTAGGGCTTATAGCCGAAAAGCGCATCAAGCTTTTAGCAGTTGTGAAGCATTTGTTCACATGCTCTGACATGGCGCAAAGGCCACAGAAGCCATGAATGGTGCCTGTGTATAAGTTTTAGTTTTTTTTTGTTCCTTTAAAGTATGTAAAACTTCTTACAGTTTTTCTTGTGATTGTCAGTCAACAAATACTGTGTGAGAGGGGCTGTATATGTCAGGCAGCATAGCACTGCATTCAAAAAGCAGGTGTTAAATGCATTGACGAGACCTGGGCCAAGGTTTCGAGAGAAAGACCAGCTATAACGCAATTGAGAGCGATCAAAGGGAGCTGGTCGAATGTTGGGCTGTGGCACTCTTTGATGATTATTGTTTTTTTTAGCAAGTCTTTGGGCTTTTCGCTTTTCGTTTCTGCGTTGCTTGGAAGCTTTAGACATCTTACTATGAATAAAAAGGTAGAGATCAGTTTGTAGGGAAAAAAAAAGGTTATAAGCTTAAAAAACAAGACTGTCACAATTTCCATTTTAGGAAAGCAGGTTAAGGTTAGAAACAAGAGCTTACGGACAGCAAAAAAGGTTCCCCTTATCCAATTAAAAAACTTTTTATAGAAGAACTTACCAAGAAATCGGAATATCTCTTGAAAATATACTCTTAAGCCTTTGTCTATTGTTTCAAAACAAGATGATATGCTTTTCACATGAGAAAAAAAAAAGCGCAAATAAATTAATGATAGTTGTACGTAAGATTTTTGACAAAAATATGGTCATAAAACTTTATTTTTGATTGCTAAGAACACAATAAAGTGGGGCATGTTACAAATCAGGTAAAACCATCTTATATTTGAGAAATTATAACCCCTTGATTTTTTTTTGGACACAAATGAAAAAAAGGGAAATAATGGCATGCTTTTGGAGCTATTCATATTGTGAGAATATCGAGAAGAAAAGTACTAGTTTTTTTTGCCAGTTACTTCTTGTTTAGATCAAACAATATAGCTCTTTTCCTCCTTAGTAAAAAAAAAAAAAGAAAAGAAAAGAAAAGAAAAGAAAAAGACGAATATGAATACGAGATAAGCATTTATGTAGGTACAAGTTATGTTTACATATCTTTCAGTAGATGTCTTTGTACTATAACAAAGGCTAAGTTTTTATAAGTCAGACAAATCTTGAATGAACCTATAGACTATGATCTAATGGACCTACTTATCATATCATTATGTGGATCTATAGGAAAGTATACAAACCATTTTATTTATAAACTTTTTTTTTTGCATTGCATGTTATTAGCATGAACCCTTTGTAGCTTGATAATGTTATATTTTCTTTCATTAATATGTTGCACAAACGCCCATTAGTTTTATGCAGATATGAAAATGAGCATAGGTGTTTGTTCATACTATCTTCATGACCATAATGTAACCAATTCACTTTCCGATTTCTCTAAGCCTTTCATTTTCATTTGTTAGACTATTATCATCAAAACAAAAAAAAAAGGTTTTGTTCCGTTTCATGCAATCTTTACTTTGATTTTGTGTAATTCTCAATTCTGACTCTTTTTATTATTGTTTTTATGGGAACTTCCATGTCGAGCATCCTTTAAATTAAGCATTTCTCTTTTATTACAGCATCATTTTCTCTACATCTTACTAAAATCTTTGGTCATACTGTTTATTAAAACATATGTATGAGCTGTACCTGAATTCAAATATTCTGACAAAATCTATAAGCAGTATTCATGATCAACTATTGTAGTACTGGTGCTAGTTTCATATAAAAGCGTTTTAGGATATTATACAGGTATTTTCAAATACACTCTGAAATGCTCTAAACAGATTTTTTTTTATTTTAAAACAACAAAAAAAGCATACTTTTGGGCCTTTTTTTTTCCTCAAAAAAAAAAAAAAAAAAAAAAAAAAAAAAAAAAAAAAAAAAAAAACTACAAATGCTAGCACAATCGTTGCAAACTGGGAAACGGCAGCTTCAATCAGATATATATGAGTTTCTTTTTATAGAAATTGCGTAGATTTCACTCTGGTAATGAAATTTATATGGAATATAAAAACATTTCAAGTCTTTTTATTTGATATTAATATTAGATAATATTATATAATAGTTTTAAAATATTATACTACTTATTTTTTTTTTTCATTTATTCAGTTATTGGACCCTTTCTCACTGAGTAATAGGAAATTCTATTAATTTGTTTATTTTCTTTAACTCTCCTTTAAACAACGAATTGAACCAGATAAGTTCCTTATGTACTTGCTTAGGGTTAAATTGTAATTTTTTCAAAGCTCAGTGTAACATAACTTCCTATAGCAAATAGTAGCTTTGTTCTTATTAGATTGTGGGTTTTTGAGCTCAAAATTCTTCTAAATTTATACAGAACAAAGTCAATTGTTGTTGGAGACTTGTTTGCTTTATCATGCTTCTTTACAGCGACGTTTGTTAGCAGATGTAAGGCTTGCTGCTTGTAATATACTTCATTGATGGAATCGGTAAGTCTTCTTGCAAGCATGTCCAGAGCCAGTTCAATCATGAGGCATCTGGACTAATAAATGCTTTCAACGCCTGTAGATTAAAAATGATTTCAGTAACCATAACATACAACAAAAACTACCATACCAATCTTGCTGCGTTAGGAATCCGACATCCTAAACTATTCGTAAGACTTTTAGTTGCCAATAGTCCACCAATGTATACTACTAGAATCGCCCATATAAAAGATCGTTATGTCGCTAGTGATGTATTTTTTTAGTAGCACCACCTTGCCATTGTTAGTGTTAATTTGACAGGTTAAGCATCATATTATTAAAATTAAAAATAATGTATTGTCAAACCGAATGCACCTTAACACAAATAGCAGCAATGATTGATTGCAGAACTATTTAACGAAAATGCAGGTATCATTATGCGTATTACGTTTATTTCAGAGTAATTCGTAAATAAGATACAAAAGACAGATAGTTGAATGTAACAAGTTACAGATATTGCTTTATCTTTTCAAAATTTTAAGTGATAGAATGGTTTCAATAAAAGCTGCCTTGGAGGGATCGTTACATGAAACGAAATATACAGAAAAAAGCCTCAATTTGAAGCATCAAAATGAACAACTACAACCTGAACTAAAAAGATTGAAAGCTCCTTTTTGCATGTTACTTCTTTGATCTAGCTTTAATAATGCTTCAAACAATAAAGCGATAAATGATGAATTAACTCATGCTCTAATAAAGTTCGTCGACATATTTGCATACCAACTCTTTTCGTACAAAAAAATATACCTCCAATAAAATTAATTCAACCACATCGACTTAAAACTTCATCAACTGTAAACAAATCGAGAACTGAAATAAAAGTATTATAAGCAAAAAGAAGAAGGCTGTGTTTTGAATACATTGGGAAAACCATCCAATAGTACAACTGCTGGTAATATTACTTAACTACTTTTTCTTTTTTTTTTATTATCTTATAAAGGATAGTGCTCTTTTATGATATATTCTGACAAAGTACACTATTTCCAGAAATAAATTTCATGCTTGCTTGTCGCTTTTTTTGTACATGTTGTATTATAAAGTTTGTAAAAATATAACTTTACTTCCTAAAAATGATGCAATTAAGGAAATAATAATATAAAACTAAAGAATGCTCTTTGATAATGAGCTTTATTTAAGACAAGCTTGATTATAAAAAAGAAAATTATTACAAAGTCTACTATTTATATTCTTCTATCAGTTAGAGGGTAAATGGGCAGCTGTGGGCGTAAATGCAAATCTTCTGACAATGACCTTTCAAATTTTTTTGAGCGTACATTGTTAAAAATTTTGGAACTGATTTAAGTTGCACTCTAACACAAAAAAATAAACTGTGGAACTGACCTTTTCAATTTATTCAATATACAAGTTTTACTTACGTAGATTATATTTTTATACACAAGTTTATCACGATAAGGGGACGAAGTAAGAACCTTTATTTGCTTCTGTTTAATGTTACTGGTGCTCAAAAATTGACCTAAAAATTTCAACAAGTCCTAAAAGCTGCTTTACTTGATATGTAAGCTAATAATTAGATATTTTCAGGGTTCTTTCCGCTATTAACTATGACATTACTAGCGAGGCAAAAATACTCCTGGGATAGCCGAATCTCGCCATAATTCCAAGAATAAACCGTTTGAATTCAAAGCATGGGCGCAGACAGTTAAAAACCAAAAACGAAGTGCCTCATTTAACAAGTCAGGTAGTAGTAATGGTGCTATTCTGGAAAGTCAAACAGCTTTTCTTCAAGCTACTGATAAACATTCCGTTGCTATCGCCGCTTCAGAATTTGAAGGCTTAAAATTTAAAGATAGAAGTCTTGACCTTGTCCTTAGGGACCAATTTCCTAACGATATAGACCTCAGAGAAAGAAAAATTGGTAGAGCTTATCAGTACATTGAGCTTAGTTTTGACAATGAAGAAGTTAGAATGGAAGCATTGAATAAAGGGGTTTTAATTCTCGATAGAAAAATCAAAATATAAGCAATGATGGATAAAAGCTCGGATGTGATCAGAATAGGGACCACCAATATTCCTTATGAAAAGGATGACAAGTTGAAGCTTTTAATGATACAGTTATTTGAAAAGCATGGAAGTATTTTGGAAATAGGGCTTCATCATGAAGTGGATAGTGGATGGTTTAACGGCATAGGATATGTTATTCTTGTCATGGATAAAGTAAAAAGTTACGAACCTCTTACACTTCAAATTCCATCTTGGGAACAAGGTCACTACTTACATACTGTCTGGAGTAATACGAAGTCTATTTGCAATCCTTGCCATGTTGATGATCATACAAGAGTTAGTTGTCCAGTTCTCTTTCGTAGAAAAAAAGCCTGCTTCATCTGTGAGAGTACTCAACATTTAAAATCCCAATGTCCTAATGTCCCTTGGAACCCTAAGAGAAAACAATCTGCAATCCACCGCTCTAGGATGATGAACATTAATGTAGAGCAGACGAACACTGGACAAGAGACACTCACATTTAGCAATCCTTAAGAAATGAATACAGAAATATCAGAAGAATATAACAGTAAATCCGACGGTACACCTATAGCCAAAGACTATGATGAATTCCAGGAGGTTGTTTCTACTTTAGATTCAGTAGATAAAGAGAATATTGACAGTAGTAAATTACCTACCCAAATTGATGAAGATTCGAATCAAAAGAAAATGAACAGAAAAGAAGCCATCAAGAAGTAATTGCATTCACTTGTCATGTGCAATAACTTCTCTGTGAACATACAGAAATGTAATAACTCTGAGGCACTTACACATTCTTTAAATGTAGAAAGAGCCAAGAAAATCCTCTCAGCCCTTTTAAATGATAGTTTAGAAGTAGAAGAAGATGTTGCGTTTGAGAATGAATGTAATAAAAGTAACTCTGTTCCAGAAGGATTATCACAGCCCTCCACAAACCTTAACTTATAGTTATTATGAATGTTCATGGTAATAAGATCATAAACATGAAGATCGGCTCAATTAATTGCAGAACAATTTACAACACATTAATACATATATCTGATATCTAAGACAACAGCAATTAAATATATTATTATGTCAAAAAACAAATATACCCTTTATTCATTTGATGAAATAACTTAATCACTCAACATGAGATTTCAAGTTCATCAGACGCTGTGAACCAAGTATTGTGGAATCATTAATCTCAATCAGTCCCAAGCTATGGAAATAATTCAACAATCTGATGATCAAAGGTTTTTACTTGTAAAGCTCACTTGGACAGACGAATCTATACAACCCATTTTTATACTAAATCTCTATGCTTCAGCAAGTAATACAGCCGACAGAAATATCTTCTTTTCGAGCGTACTTCATAATCTAATCTCCATAAATAGTTCAAATACTATTATTCAAAATCACTGTATAGCAGGGGATTTCAACTTCTCATTTGACAACAATACTTTTTACAATACAAGACGATCCAACATCCCACATCATTTTCTGCTGTTTGTGCTTTCTCAGTTTGAAGATTGTATGAATTATGTGAAAGAATATATCAGCTTTCGACGCACTTTCCGAAAAGCAGATTCATCCACTGTATGGGATTTATGTTTGCAAACAAAGGCACTCACAACAGTTTCAATAACGGGAAAGTCGAATACAAGAACAAAGAATGGACAGACCATGCTCTTTTATTCATAAATTTCGCCGTAGGAATCTCTTCCACTGGAAAGGGTCTCTGAATAGCAAACTCGTATTTAACAAAAAACCTAGCATACACATGTAAGCTCAAGGAACAAATAGAACAATACATTACTAATAAATTACCCAGTTACAACAACTCTTCTCAAGAAAAATGGAATCTTTTCAAGAAAATGGTTAAAAAGCTACTCAAACATTTTCAGAAATAGATGTAAATGGAGGAATAAGTAAACCAAACAGCTCCAAAAGCAGTGAAACGATGCTTTTCGATGATACTCCAACTACCCAACCTATTTGAATAACCTTCTTTCTGAAGTTAGAAATAAACTTACAAAGCTTCAAACCGAAATAGCCGAAATAGATATCCTCAGAATAGGTAAACGATGGATAAAAAAAAAATGAGAAATCAACTAGATACCTCAAACGGACAGCCGAATCAAGAAATATCAAGCAAAATATCATCAAGATTGTTCATCCAGAAACTAGCCTAAAATGCTTAGATATTAAAGCGAAACTTGATGCTGCTTTCAATTTCTATTCTACACTTTACTCCGCAGAACTTACTAATCATCATATCTTGAACTAACACTAAATATGATAGACAAACAGGTATCATCAAACGATGTTAAACATATAGTGAGCAGCATTTCGTTTGATGAAGTTCTGGATGGATCGAGAAGAACCCCTCACAAAAGTAGCCCAGACATGGATAGATTGCCCCATGAAATCTTAAACTTGATCATTGACCATCCTAGCTGCAAGCCTCTAATAGTAGCTATTTATGATGACGCTATCAATAAGGCGCTTTTTCCAAAAGCTTGACAGCAAATCTGCTTGGTCCTCTTGCCCAAGACTGGCGACCTTACAAGTCTACGTAACTAGCGCCCAGCCTTACTGATAAATACAGATTACAAAGTCTTTACACAAATCATGAATAGCAGGAACATGTATACCTCACCCAAATTAATCAATCGTTTCCAATCAAGCTTCATGCACAATAGGTTCATAGGAGAATATGATTTTGCCTGTCAGTTGATTATGGAGGTTGCCTCTTAACCAAAGTCAATGCCAGAAGGTTTAGTAGTCATGTTGGATCAAACAAAAGCCTACAATCATATTCACCACAAGTATGTGTGCAAAGTACTAAAAAGGTTTGACTTCACAGATAAATTTATCAAGTGTATCCACGATCTTTTCTTTGAGAATTCAACTTCAGTCAACTTGAACGGATCATTGTCTTACAGCATACAACAACTGCCCAGATTACGTCAAGGAGACTCGATTTCACCTATAATTTTTAATCTCACAATAGAAAAATTCTTACTATCTATTCTTAACAATGAAATCATTGGTGATTACTGCCTTAAAGCTAGGAGGCCCAACTCTGACTTACAATTAACAGCACCGAGATTAGTCAAATTAGTAGTCTACGCAGACGACATACTAATCTTTATCAATTCTAAGGAAAAATTTCTAGAGCTACAAGAGCGTCTAAAAGCACATAATGGTGCATCTAACTTTTAATAAGCTACTTCAAGTCAGTAGCATTTCCCTTAGCTGGTAAATCCACGTTCAACAAAACTCTGATTTTAGTTGGAATATGGATGTAATTGAAGTCTTGGTTAATGGAAGGCGGTTGTAAAAGTCGAGCAGCTGCTTCTTGTCTTTATAGCCGTCGTCGGAAACGGCATGCGAGTACACTGTCTTTGAGATGTTGTTCTTGAGCCAGCTGATGCCAAGGAGAATTGTCGATGTCATTGTTGCTAGCGCCGGTCCCAAATTTTCGCCAAGAAGGGTTGATCTCGTACATCCGAGCCTTGGCTTGCTGCAGCTCGTACTTTGGCTGCTCAATGATGCTCAGGAGAGTCTGTATGCCAATTTGATCACTGTTGAGGTGACTCATTTGTGATGTGCAGCTTACATGGAAAGCTCTAGATTGCTCTTTCAGCGGGGTTTGGGTTATGGACTCAAGCAAAGAAGACTGCATAATGTGTCTATAGCTTTGACAGGTTAACATATACCACGGTCAACACATCAAAATAAGGACTGAGGAGTGTCACTCTTGTTGAAATCATGGAAACGAAAATAGTCTTATTTGTTGCAATTGGGACATTGCAATTTCTTACGCTGCTCATTGAAAGATTTGTATAGAGCCTCAATTTCCTCTACAGTAAGAGGGGGATAGGACTCGTTCTGGCCAAGAATAGAGTCAGTAATCTTTAGAAGCAGTTAGATATTTAAAATCACCCTTATTATAGAGTGTATAGCGAATAAATATGCGAAAGAAGTACTAAGTTAATAGTCGCAAAATATGCAACCATCCGGAAATTTATGATCAAAAACCAATATTTGACTCATATTCAGCATATTTGAAGTAGAGACTTAAACGAAAACTTTTATCACAAAAAATAACACCAAATAAAAAAACATATTAAGAATACTACCATTGCTGGTTGGCTACTAATTATAAGAATGATAAAATTTTTGGAAACGAATCAAAAAAAAAAGGATGATTTTACAATCACAGGAATAACATTGAAGGATAAAACGCGTTTTTTGTACTGAAATACAGCTAATGTAACCTAGGAGGGACATCAGTCTGAAGATAGATAAAAAAAATATATCTTCAAGAATCTACATATAAAGTCCTTTTGATCTCTTATAAAGACAACAAGCCAGATTATTTGAAGACAAATTATTTTGCTTTTATGACCTTTTCCAGGTAATTAAAGCCAAATAAGATAGAAGAAAGAAAGACGCCCTTTATTAAATGCTGTTTTTTGTGTATATTAATATATTCTATTTTAAGGGGCTTAACCATCATTTCTTTGTCTTAAGATGCAGCTTAATGGGGACTTCTTTTGGCGTATGTTTTAGATTGAGATCGATGCTTTAAAGGTTCACTTGTGTATTCGATATTTGGAAGGTCTATCATATTGTATTTAAATTGGATGATCACTAAATTTAGTTTCTGTTCCTTTGTTCGTATCAATTTATTATTTTCTCTTATCAAGGAACTCTTTACAACTTTTTACTGTTTGATCTACTATACAAAATCTGGCGATCACTTATTACAAGCAAACCAAATTTACCAAATTTAATACAAATAATTGATCTCAAATTCTTTTATATTTTAAAGAAAAATCAAATTTACTCTACCTAAATTTTTATGGCCGTAAGTAGTGTAAAAGAAATTACACTATAACATTACACATTATGAATGATGCTCAGCACATTTATCTATTGTATTTCTATCACGTTTGTGAAAGCGATTCGATAAGAAAACCAATTTAATACGACATTACCTTACTATTGGAAGTAATAACCTAGATACAATTGTTCAAGAATGTGCAGCATACGAATAAACACTTTATACAAAACCTCCCAAATTCATTGGCCAGCTTCACTTCCGCTTGCGTAGGCTTCACATTAATAGTAGTCGTATCCTTGATATACATTATGCTGAAAGAAATGTCGTGGCTTTGTTAATTTACAACGATTATGAATCGAAACTTTGGGAACAGCTCAAGCGATTCAAGGCCATGATCCGCAAATTTAAAGTGGAAAATCAATATCGACAATATTCATTTTAAACTGAGTTACAGCCACCATTAAAAAAAAAAAAAAAAAAAAAAAAAAAAAAAAAAAAACCCCTTACGCTACCTTCTTTATCCGTTAACTAAAGATAGACTTTTTTTCTTGAAATTAAACAAACATATTTACGTCTTTCTTCAAATCTAGAAAACCCATAAAAAAAAAAACAAAAAAAGAAGGGGAAGATTAATATAGCTTTGCATATAAAAACATGCTAAGAACCTTATTGGTGGTTTCCTATTATAGTTATCTTATTTAAGCCTTTGTTACTCTCAATGTTTCACCATTTGATTTCTCTCTTTTTTGCTTTTATTTTTTTTTTAAAAAATGGGATTTTTTAAAGCACTTGATACTATTGTTCACGGCGGTATTCAACAACCTGAATCTTATGAAAGAAAAAAGAATTATACGTTCCTAGAAGTTCTTGGTAAACAAGGAATATTGATCAAAATGACTGTCTTGCTAAATATTTTTATTTAGGAAGTGGCTCTTTTGGTTCAGTGAAAAAGGCTGTAAGAATTAGTGATGGAAAAGAAGTGGCTATAAAAATAATACCAAGACGTAATGTACAAAACCACTTTGATATGGTCAAGGATGAAGTCGATGTGCTTAGGGGGTTGAATCATCCTAATGTCATTGGATTTTATGATTATTTTGAGTCAAGGTATAGAGCTGTTGGCTTAATAGCATAATAGTTACTAACTCAATTAATAGAGACAAGTTTTATATTGTATTTGAACTGTATGTGTTTACATGAGCTAAAAATGAGTATTGTAGTAATCAACTTTTTTTAGTGCAACAGGAGGTGAACTATTTGAAAGATTATTTGAAAGGGGAAAGTTCTCAGAAAAGGATGCGGTGGTTATCATACGTTCAGTTTTGAAAGGATTGGAATATTTGCACTCTAATGACATTGTACACAGAGGTAACTAAGGATGTACAAAGAAAGAACAAAAAGCTAAAACTTACGATATGTAGACATGAAACCAGAAAATTTATTGTTTAAAACACCTGAATCAGATGCAAATTTAGTAATTTGTGATTTTGGGTAAATATTTTGCGTGTAACATTGTTAATTGTGGCTGATATCTTTTAGTATCGCGAAGCACAACAGTGAGACTTCCGCTTTGGAAACAGTGTGTGGTTCACCTGGTTATGTTGGTAAAGTACAATGTTATTTATTTTAGTAGAAGCTAACTTATTCAATAATAGCTCCTGAGGTATTAACAAGGAAAGGTTATGGTACACCAATTGACATGTGGGCTGTTGGAGTTATTACCTATACTTTGTAAGATTTATCATTAAATATCTGTGCATACAACTTACTTTTTTTTTAAAAAAAAGACTATGTGGTTATCAACCATTCCAAGCAGAGGATCAAGTAGAACTTATTGATGAAATTACACATGCAAGATACGACTTTCATGAAAGATATTGGAGAAACATATCTGAGGATGGTAATTATAGAGCATGACCATTTGAACCTTTTATATATTAACTTTAAACAGCGAAGGATTTTATTAGAAAACTTTTAACATTGGATGATAAAGCCAGACTAACCGCACCCGAAGCATTAAAGCATACTTGGATGACAAGCGATAATGCCAATGATATTGATATTCTTGAAACAGTTCGTGAAAATTTCAATCCACGTAGAACACTCAAAAGCGCTGTGGGTGCCATCAGAGCAATGAATCGATTGAAGACAGCAACATCGGAGAAAGGTGACATAAAGGATGCTTTTATTGCAGCTTTACAAGCCTCAAAAGATCAAAAACAAGCTGTTGCTCCCGCTACTTAAATTATGTTGTGTCTGTATTTAATAAAATTTTCATGTCTTATTTTTATAAAATAAATATGTATTTTCATAGATTATCTTAATAACATTGTTTTGATTAAAAAAATCTATCTCCCATATACAAGCCATGGAGTATATTTTCAGGAGAGAAAAATAAAATTCAGTGCTCAGTAACTTATTAATTATGTATCACCCTCCTTATCATTAAGCTCCCTTCAGAAATCTTTTTGGTTTATTTCCTATTGAAACGATATGACACATATTGCCCATGATACCAACAATTGGCGTTTTATAGACTCTTAACCCTGGCTACCAACTACCTGCTGACTCATAACAGTTAGTCACTATCAGACAGTAATGTATCTGACTTGTGAATAAACTAAAAATGGTTTAATGGGCAATCAGATATAAGCTTTCCAAGCAAAAATCATGGATGGCTCTTTTTTTTTTTTTTTATCTACTCTTAAGATACAGATAGCTTAAAAAAGCCTTGATGCTCTGTTGCATGAGACAACAAACAATACTAAGTATTGCATCGATAGATATCAGAGTAGCTTCATTTAAGATTTTGTAGCTTTTAGCATTTAGGTCGAAGGCACTTTCACTAGACTTCAGGTTCCTATGAATATAACCTGGAGTAACAACTCTTTTTGGGACCATTTTCTTGAATAGATTGCTTTTTATTCATTTCCTCTTGTATCACATAAAGCCACGCAAGATAATGATGCGGATTTGCATAAATATTTGCCTCAATTGGTTCCTTAGAGCTAGGAGTGTCATACTCCTTCCAACGTAAATGGGCATCATTGACAATATTCTTGTTAACATCGCTATTATCAACAAAAGAGGACCATTTGGAAGTAAAAGGACTTGACTTCTTTTAGTATGACGAGCAAGTGGTTTTCTTTGTATTACCGTTAAACTATTACCACAGAGAAGTTTGTGACCAGGTTTAGAGAAAAGACCAAGAAAGTAGAGAACAGTTCTTTTTTCAAACTTGCTTGAAATGTTGTTACACACCAAAGTTTCATATCGCTTTGCCATAGATGAAACAATTGTTTGATACCCGTGACCTTTGAACTCACCCAAGTTAATTTGTTCAGGTAAAGACTCGCGAAACCTATTAAAGCAGTTCTTGACTTCTTCACCAGTCTTTTTTCCTTGTCCAGTAAAAAGTGTGAAAAGTTAGTAGACCAGGTTGTGAGTAATAGCAGCGGAAACTTGTCTGTTCTTTACTCGATCATGGTAGTAGTAGTTTGCAAACATAGACCCAGTATAGATGGCTTGTGTTATAAGAAATGCCAACCTTTGGACTTCTAGAATCATATTAGCATCCTTGCAAGTGTTGCTCAGACTTGTCTCGGTAAATTCTTGGTTTGCTTCTGCCTTGCTCTTAACATGGTAAGGACACTTGGATCTAGAAGATCTTGCATGACCAGTTCCATCACAGGTAGGGCATTTCATTAACTGAAGATTATCTTTGAACTTCTTTTTTTTTTTGGCAATTCTAAGAACTACTTGTTTGTCCTTTTTTTTTCAATAATTTCAGAAATCTTCTTTTCTTGATGGTTAGAGCCTTTACTAGCAGATGCGATGACAGCATATGTAGAAGGAGTAGCAGCATATAAGCCTTTGTCATTGTTGCCATTTATGACTTGTTGTAATGCTAGTATGATGTAATATGAGAAATAACAAATACATACAGATCTTGTTCTTGTTCAGGCTTTGCAGATGTATGTGATGCCTTTTCTTTACGCTTGTTCCTATCTGCTTTGGCTGTCTATTTACTATTAGCGGAGGAACTTCCTTTGCTTAGTATTATTTGCATTAGTTTGCTTACTCATGTAGAGAAAACGCAGGTTATTGCGAAAAATATCTGACTCCTTTTTGAAGTCTTCAAATGGACCACTAGATAGCATGCAATTGAAAATAGTTTTAATGAATGGTTGAAAATCACTACCAGAATCTTCTTTAATAGGGACTTTTACTTTAATTGTTTGAGAACCTGAAGCGGTTGATGCTTAAAGAGAAACACAAACTACCATACATTTATGGTTTTAGTTTTTCTCTATTGATTGACAACAATTTTCATATAGCAAGTTTTGTTTACCTCTCGGCTTTAAAGCGTGTAACGTTGGTAGCTCCTTTTCTTTTCGAGGAATTAAATGCAAGCAACAATAGTTAGCTAGAACTCGAAAAGCATTTTAAAAAAGAGCTTACGATTGGTAAACATTTTGCAAGCAAAGGCTTTGCAAGGGCTCATTTTCAGGAATTTTCTATGTTTATTTACTTTCCTTTTAAAACACTAAAAAAGGAGATATGCACATGATTATCTTGTAAGCCACACTGTTTTCTAAATGCATGTCGTAAGTTACACAAATAATTAACATGTATTGTAAAGGTGGTACATTACCTCTCAATACTTTTGTTTTGTTTTTTACTTGAACCACAAAGCAGAATTGGAGGATTTGTTCTGCTCCCACAAACCGAGAATTCAAACTAAACGAAAGAATAACTATCTTGGAGCTATGCAAATGTCGAAATGTAGTCATTCGAAATCAATTTTACAACTTTGATGAAAGAGGAACGCACATCATAATTTTATGCTTCATTTGATTACTGTTTGCTCTAGCAAAAACGTTCAGTTCATTATACCTGTTAGATACGAACAAACTTTCGAAAGTACTATACTGCTCTTAAATGCGATCAACATATTAACTCAAGGATATGGCGAAGAAAGAGAGGAAGATGTAAAAAAAAAGTTGATATAAGCAAAATAGACTCCTGAGTATATATCAAGGCAGATGAGAATCATCAAAAGGTCTCTGAGACTTGATTGCTACAAAAAGATCAAGGGTAAGCCGATTACAAAAAGTAATCTGGGTCACATTCTTGCTTGTTTAGTCAACAGATTTTTTTTTTTTTGAAACCATCAAGTACCAGGAGCTGGCGCTTACTTATCAAAATTATACTCTGATAAGAGAGAGCAACGATTTTAATACTGATGAGACAACACGTTTAATTAGAAAATATTGCCCAAGATTTGTTGAGTCTGTTGTGATATTAAATAGCCGCTGACTTCTTGTTATCAGCTTTTCTCCCTCTATATACAACAATCCTAAAGTCGATGATATTGCTGATAGGTTAATTGTTAGCTATAAAAATAATCTTATTGCATTTATTCAACGACAGTCTCAATACGGCAAAGATTACTTTGAGCTGACTATCCAATTTGGATATGTTGAACTAGTTGTGACCAGTAGTTTCTTCAGCTCGGTTGATAACAAATTTCTTGGCTCCTCCATATATAATCTTCACAAACTGATCACTATCAATTTCAACGCATCTTCAACAGGCATGTCTTTTGGCTATATTCAAAAAAAGGATCATATCCTCAAGAATAGAATAATGAATCAATACTTCAAGTCGCATTCAGTAAACAAGTGGGTTACTATAGCAAGAAACTTGAAAATCAAAAATTTTTTCCTGAAGTTCCTCTCTTGTTTCAAAGTGGCATTCTGATGTATAATGCTGCTTTATTTGTAATCAAGTCATATGCTCACAAGAATATTGACTTGACAATCATGGACGCTCATGTTCATCAGACCTTGCATATAGATGACTCTAGTCTTACCTCAACGAACAAGCTTATAAAGTTACTTGAGTTAAGGGATCATAGACACCACACATTCAGTATGTTGCCAGAAGCACAAGTAAAGGATGATTTGATTGCGATATGTGACAAATTACTTACCAATTATCTGAAAAAACATGATATCAATAGGGTAAAAAAGCAAAATCAGAAGTTTGTGCTTAAGAAGGTTGATCAGTTCAATGATGACGAATAAAAGCATAATACAGTAATTAATATGATTTATTGTATAACAATTCATTTCAAAATATACCTATTCACGATAAAGACAATTAAAAATACAACAATCATAATACATGTAATCATTTCAATAAATTGAACACTTTGGAAATCGGTAGTTAAAGATGGTTGTCTATTGTCTTCAAAAGCAAGAAGAAGACTTCTGCAATAAACAGACCCATTTTCTTACCGCCATCGTTCTGTAAGCGCGTTACTTATTTTTCTATATGACTCCGTCTATGATTAAACAAAAAGAGACCTGTTGGAAGAGAATCTCTATTTTAGAGAAAGCAGTCGTTCAGGGAACCGTTCGAGATGCTCTTACATACATCATGAATATGATCATTGACGCGTACAAAGTCTTTCAAATGCCTGAGGCGGAAGGCAATAGAATTTTTTTCCATGTGAAGGATGTCCAAAACTGGGACGTTTACAATTATTTCATGTCAACATATAGTAATATGAACAGGTTTAAAAGCTTCAACCTTATAAAGACAGGCTACTCGAGTAATCTTCTTTGGAGCGCTTAGTATGATGTTCCAAGCGAAGTCAAGGAACATGCTCTAAAGCTAAAGAAAGATGCTTTAAAGTATTGACTTTTAAATTAAACCTTGATTTACTGACTTAAGTATAATTACTATATAGCCTGACAAAGCAATGATAAAGGCAAAAAGAGCATCAAAAAGCCCATTCAATAGCCAAGGACACATTATCTACAGTAACTACGGCATAGTTGAAAATATCATATAAATAATAATGTAATAGATAACAATTGCTTTTCACTGTACATAGAACTTTGACGATTAATTTCTCTTCTTGATAGGCAAATAAAAAGCGACAGCGGCAACAATATCAATAATAACAACAACAAAAAGCGCCAGCTTAAAGATGAAGATCATCTTTGAAGAAAAGAGAAAGGGATAAGTATATATAGTGATCGACCTCAACTCAAAAGCGCTCACTTTTTTTATAGATGCCTGGAAAGATTGGATTGCTTTCATGCAAAATAAAACAAACTTTAAAATATTTCACCCTTATAGGTAAGGATAAAGAAAATCATTGAGAAAAAAACTAATTAAATGCTAACAAATTTCAATCAACCGATAGCCCAGAATATCACAATGTGATTTAAATTGGCCGTGGCAACTCTAGGAGACTAAATCTTGATGAGGATTTGTACCACTGCCATTTAAAAGCGAAGCAAGGTACGGGATATACTCTGCCAAGCATCATCATCTATTAATTGCATTCAGTTATTGATAGTGTAAGCTGATATAGACATATGGTGTTGTGGATGTCTTATCGATTATTTTTCTAAAAAATAAGCAGAGTAGAAAGAATAAAAAAGATGAAAAGTTTCAAATGATGATGAATAAGTTGTTTTCGATTTTTTGGAAAATATATCCAGAGTATGGTAATCGCCAATGTAGTTATATTAAAAATTTATAGATGAGCTTTGATACTAATATGGTGATTATAGCCACAACATCTACTCTTGCAAGCAAGGTCCGGAACAAGGAGAAGCAACATTTAATAATTTGTTGATCTTTCCTTCTTTGAAAGCGGTTGCCAAAGCTATTGTAGAATATGATGCTAATTCTGAAGCAGACTTCAAGGTGGGAGAAGTCCCATTAAAGCAATGACAAAGCAGCTCAACGAACAAGATGAATTTGTTTAATGCAAAGCAGGTGGTATTACCAAGCTATTCATTTTGAAAAGATGAGAAGTTCTTCTTCTTGAGACTTTGTCTCACTTTGGTAGTACTGACAAGGCTAAATGTTCCTTTGATAAGCACAAAGGTCTTTTTAGTGTTACTTCACTGACCTCAATAATTCTTGAATTGAGTGATTCCATATCACTAAAAAAAGACTTGGATAAAGAAAACAAAGTGACCAAATTGAGTTTCAAAATGACACTCTGAGGTACTCATGGTGGGCCGATTATTGGAGAAAAAGCATCGATACCATCGATGACATTAGAATCAACATTGTCACTATACACCTTTTGCTCATTCCTGCAATATGTATAGTCACTTTGATCATCATAAAGATTCAAACCAGTCTGAAGGACATGAAGCTGCTGATCTTATGGACGTACCTAAAGAAAACGAAGGCACGGTTTCCTGCCTCATATCACTTGTCAATATGAATGCAGATGTAGAAGAAAACGCTCAAAAGGAAGAAGAGAATTCAAGCAGCAACAAATGTTTTTTTCTTGCTCACACAACAGTTATGGAGGAAGGCATCATTCCTGACAAAATAGAATATATTTACTACAGAATCTCTCATTCATATTACTCATTTTGCCTTATGCATATCCCAAAAAAATCATTTGGGATTCTTCTAAGCATCGAATTCTCTAGCTTAATAGCTTTTATTTTATAACTTTCACTTAACATTGTATTTCTTTAGCCTCTTAGGTATTCTTATGTCAACAATTATAGCCTCGCCCCCTCTTCGTGCAACTTGCTTTGATGGTTTTTTCTTATAATGACAGTAGGCACGCTGCCTCATGATAGACGTAAGCAGATCTTTTTCTTATGTTGCACTCTGTTGGCACAAAGACCAAGTTTTTTTTTTGGATAAAACTTCTGTTTTTTTTTTTATTTTTTTTTA